>NC_079223.1:25142152-25207298 GCF_029633865.1 Lampris incognitus | reverse complement strand
AGGTGATCCATACAACAATGGCTGACTGTGATTTACTTACTGGATGTGAGGGATAATAGGGGTTCAGGACTGTCGCTGCAGAGAAAAACCAACTTGCTGAAACAGCCCTGCACATTTTGAGCAACAGGGAAAAAAACATGCACAATTCATAGTGTATTAAAAGATATTGATGGAAATAGATTAAATTTGATATTGCTATTTTATGGCTGGCTGTCATGCTATTTCTGTTGTAAACAGGGTGTTGTGCTGAGCACCATATTAAGGTAATGCATCAATGACAGTGAACGTGAGGCACCAGATCACTCAAATTAGATTATAATAACAGCCCGGACTGATGATGAATGGCACAGCGACGTGGCAAAAGTCATGCCAGATGAAAAGCATTGTAATAAACAATATGAAATGGATTGAATCGATCACAAAAAGTAGGGAGAGAGAAGAAAAAAAAAAGGAATCCAAATCTGAATAATTCATAAGTGCATTTCACATTACGAAACCTGGAACAACACTGAGCAATGTGCACGCACTGTATATGCAGAACAAAGGTAATGTGATATCACGAACCAGAAAAGCTTTAGCTTGTCATATCCACTTAAACAGCCCGTATTCTTGAGTCATTTAAGATGTGTTCAACTTTGAAATTTTTACTGTACATGTGGGTGCACGCTTAATCAATTCTGATAGCTACATTTGCCCTGACACATAATTTGCTCCATCAAATCATTTTCCTGGCGAGCCCAGCGTTTAGCCTTTGTGAAGTGGACCATTTGAAGGGTCTGCTTAACTACACTACTCCGGCACGCTGATAAATGATTTTGATTCTCGTGCCTTAAAGGACAAATCCATCATTTTTTTTTTCTTCCAGGGGTAATTTCCATGATATGTCTTTTGTGAGAGAGACATGGAACGAAACAATGAATTATAGAGGTGATACGGTGATATGTCTGTGGAAAGAGACATGGGGCCTGAATAAGGAAGCCGTGGTGCTGAATTTGCTCTTCTCTTTGTCTTGGATAAGCAGCCACCCCGTGCATCAAGGCCATCAGTCCCAGTGAGGGATGGACCACTGGAGGAGCCACTGTCATCATCATTGGGGACAACTTCTTTGATGGCCTGCAAGTTGTATTCGGGACGATGCTCGTATGGAGTGAGGTACAACCCGCTGACTTTAGGAGTCACAATTATAATGATGCAGCATCTTATGTTTGTATCTGCACTATAGCTTTGACTGAAATTTAACCAACATATAAAGAATTTATTTTATTTGGGGTGTCCAGATGAATTTGCCTACCAACATGGGGGATTGCCGGTTCAAATCCCCTTGTTACCTCCGGCTTGGTCGGGCGTCCCTACAGATACAATTGGCCGTGTCTGCAGGTGGGGAGCCGAATGTGGGTATGTGTCCTGGTCACTGCACTAGCGCCTCCTCTGGTCGGTTGGGGCTCCTGTTCAGGGGGGAGGGGGAACTGGGGGGAATAGCATGATCCTCCCATGTACTACGTCCCCCTGGCGAAACTTCTCACTGTCAGGTGAAAAGAAGCAGCTGGTGACTCCACATGTATCGGAGGAGGCGTGTGGTAGTCTGCAGCCCTCCCCCGGATCGGTAGAGGGGGTGGAGCAGCGACCAGGACAGCTTGGAAGAGTGGGGTAATTGACCAAAATTCGATTGGGGAGAAAAGGGGGGGGGGGGGGGAGAGATTGAAAAAAAAAATTTTTTTAATTCAAAAAATTGCAGAAAAATCTTTCTAGAAGCTATTACAACTTTCTCAGATTGTTACATTATGGCTTTTTTCAGTTATTTCTTGCTTCTTCCTCACTCTCATCCAGCTGATAACTCCCCATGCCATCCGCGTCCAGACCCCACCGAGGCATATCCCCGGTGTTGTGGAAGTCACGCTGTCCTACAAGTCCAAGCAGTTCTGCAAAGGTGCCCCTGGGAGATTTGTCTACACTGGTGAGTCAAAATCTTTCCCCCGCCTCCCTCAGTTGCTCCTCTGCAGGCCGAGGGCTGTGCCTTGGCCCCCGCCCACTCCTCTCTCTTTCCTACGTCCAGGCGGTAATAATGAACTAACCAGGGCCCTTCTTGCTGGAATGTTAAATGTGTGAGATCTGCACAGCTAGCGAAAAGGTGTTTGGTGGTGGGGCTTCCACAAGTGCAACTCGATCCCTCCCTGACCTGCCATTATATAGGGGCGCTGCCAAGCTCTGTTAAAGTCAAGCTGTCAGGATAACCCATTCTGCCAATTCTGTTTATCTACGCCGTTGTGAAAAAGACAGTGCTTTGTGCTAATTTGGTTTATTTTGAAGGCCGATGTGTAGTTTTGTTTTTATGAAACAGATTGGGAATGCAATATCTGGGTCCTCTGTGTGTGTGTGTGTGTGTGCGTGTGCGTGTGCATGTATGTGTATGATTCATTTGAATGTGTGGGAGAGGTAATGAGAGGGAGAGAAAAAAGGTCCAAAGAAAGAGTCATGTACGTGAGACAGAGAGAGAGAATGAGAGAGCGAGAGCAAGCAAGCAAGAGAGAGAGAGAGAGAGAGAGAGAGAGAGCGAGAGAGAGAGAGAGAGAGAGAGAGAGCGAGAGAGAGAGAGAGAGAGAGAGAGAGAGAGAGAGAGAGAGAGAGAGAGAGAGAGAGAGAGAGAATACGCGTGTGTGTGTGTGTGTCACACCGTAAGTAAAGGGTCTGATTATCTTGGCTAACAGAAGGAAGTGGTGGCCTTATCTGTCATCATTGGTGAGGAGACAGAGGTCACAGGGGTCAAAGCCTGTCTGACCTGGAAGCCTCTGTCTGTTCCAACTCTGATGGGCAGAATGAAACGGGGGCGCGTCAAAGCCAACCATCTACCCACCCACCCCCTCCCTAGCCAGCCCCAGGCCTTCAGCACAGCCCTGGCCTTGAGTATAGCAGAATTGCAAAGTGGGGGCTGGACCCCCCCCCCAAACCCCTACCTAGACCTCTCCATCCTGGAGCAGCTGTTTCTCATCAAACCCTCCAACCCCCCACCCCCTCTCCACACACACACACACACACACATCCACACACCCCTACCACCATCAGCCATCCGTCCCCTTCCCTTCCAACCATGCAGTCAAGCCCAGCTCTCCTGCATTTAACCTCCCTAGCAGGAGTGGAGCAGAGGCCAACAAGGCACCGGGATAATGAAACAAGAGTGCAGTGTGCTGCGTAAGTGTGAGAGCGTCTGTTTGTGTGTGTGTGTGTGTGTGCGCGCGTGTGTCCGTGCGTGCACACATGTATTAGTGTGAAGCCCTGGGAAGGTGTATAAGTTAAGACATTAATGGCTTCTATAGCACCCCAGTGAAAGTGCCAGGTCCCTTAAGAACAGACCCCATTAGTCACACAGGCTAAGCGGATTGGGATGATTACCATCAGGTTTTACGGGGGAAACGTGTTTCCCCTCTCCCTATCTTTGCTGATTTTTCCCCTCATTCTTCCTCCCTGTCTTCCCTGGGTTCCTACTCACTTCCAGTTAGTATAAAGATACAATTACCCCAGGAGGCAACGGTGGTACAATTGATTAGCGCGGTGAATTAAAAGAGAAAGTCGCCAATAGACAGGTCCGGCTCGTCTGCTTTGCTATTCCCTGTGTGGCTCACCTCGATTGTGCAGGGGTCGACGCTTGAGAGAATGAGACCGTCGGAGAGCCCAGGACGCTTAACGGCAGAATAAGCTGCCGCTGATTCCATATGTACAGTAATTGCTAGGCGATAGGATATTAGTTACCTCTCTCTCGGACGCTGAAATATTAAGAAGCTGGCGGAGCTGATGTCAAAAATAACACCAGGAAGCTCATTTCGAGCCGCGCAACTGCTCCTGTGCAACGGCACTTGAAACCCGCGCCACTGCCGCATGGGCGAGCGGGACGGATTAGAGATCACTTTAAGTCGCGATATCAAATTAGACGGGCCAAAAAGGGCATGTAGCGACACGGCGTTGTGTGAAAGGCGCAGGGGTATCCTGGTGTCATGCAGGAGAGCAACATGTGCGTATCAAAGGCCTGGTTATCAAAGCCAGCGCTTCAAACGTGACTCGAGAGCTCGCCTTGAGAGAGGAGGGCCTTTTTAGACCCTTTTTCATGTTGACTCTTCTTGCCCCGCCACCCTAATTGTGGAGATTTAACTCGCTCAATTTAAGAAATTATCACAAATTACTAAGAGTCAACATACTGTAGAGGGGACTCGCAGTCAATTCGAACAGCAGAGGGACAGACACGTCCGCACTTGGGTTAGCAAAATCCTGGACCGGTTCCAAAACTCACAATCCATTCTCAGAAAGAGAGCACCCTATAGTGTACATCAAATAATCCTGTGGGCATCGACTATATTGGATGTTTGAAACGCTGATGAGAAACACAGACGCGCTATGTGTGACTCGAGTGGACTGTAGTTTTAAGGAATTCTCTCAAGGAGCTTTTTTTAAAGGGATGACACACAGGCTACTTTGCAATGCAGCCCATACCTTTTTTTAGCGCCGTCCCTGCGAGCTGGCTTGTCCTCGGGCTAATCCATGTATTGGTTATCCATTGGTCAGGACAGCTGGTAAAACCAACTGTCAGCAAGGTTGGAGAAAATCAAAAGGAGAAAGTCCTGGCTGTTTCTGAGTCAATACTTCACACTTTATTAAGGGCTGCAAAGAGCATGTGCACACTATTTATACAAAAAAATAAAATAAAATCTCTATTTGTTCAATTGTAACCTTTTTACCTCGTAGTTACAGTATTATACAAAAAGGTAAATCATAAATAAAAACTTTGACCACACTATTTATCCAATTTAAGCACCTTAATTGCATCAGAGCTTTTGGTTTTCTATCTCGGCCAGGTTTCCATAAGAGCGGCCCTCCTGGGGCGGCGATGCAGGCCCTGGGTAATATGGTTCTGCTAGCAGTCCTAACACACTCAGCCACTATTTATCCTAATCAGTGACATCCATATAACCAGGATTGCTTAAAATGAACCCCTTCCGCGCCCCAGAAAACGCACATTTGCTAGGACCCCATTTGTCATGGGTAAATTGAGGGTCAGTAAACTTCGCCTGTATCCTCTAGTGGGGATCTGGGACATGCATCATAACGTTAGGAGAGAATGATTGGCGAAGGCGAGCTGTCACACATTTGTCAGGGGGAAGGGAACATTATTTGCTAATTTCCCAAGCTGGGCACTGACAGGGTGCTTCGTCTTCAGACCTTTGGTGACCAGCATGACTTCTCGGCTATTAGTAAAAGTCAAGTGTTTTTTTCTTTTCTTTTTTCTTCTCTGCCCCCCCCCCCCCTAAAAGCAGCAGTAACTAGAGCCGCTCGTTCGACCTCACAGAATCGCAGCAGCACACTGGGCGAAGGATTTTGGATTTAGCAGATGCCCCATACAGCGAGACACTCTTGCTAGGCCTTAGTTGAGGCCAGACAGCCTTGAGGGCTGATGGATCACAAACTTTCCTTGTCAAGGTGACGCTATCGACTCCACTGCACCAAAATCTGACAAAATGGGTATGAGGCAGTCATTCATCAACATAAGGACAAAGGGGTCATGTGTGCTTCACTCAATACGGGTGGAGATCAAGAAGTGTCAGTCCTGTAAAGGCTGGAAAAAGGGGGATTTTTAATAGTGCCGCGGTCAGGTTCCTTTTTATTTGAGTTTAGTCTACTAGCACTTATCTCCAAAGCACATCATATATTGTTTAAGGTCTCACATGCATGCATGTAAAGTAGATTCCCACCCAGACAATTCAATTGCCTTCCTCCTCGCACAGCAAAGCAGAGATATAAATAGTGATTTCAAGACTTGAAATCCAAAATTAAACAAGTTTCCTGTGCCACTCTTAGAAAAAACAAGGGAAAAAAGTGGTTGTGTAGTCCTCGACCAAACAAAATAATAAGTAGAAAGAACGGGAAAAAAAGACGTTTTGTAAACAAACACAGACATTTTTATCAGAGAAACATCAGATCAGGATCCTGTGCCGGTTCAGCCTGTGTATCGGACTTTTCCCCGTGTCTCCTCTCCACCCTGCCGTCGAGAAGCACTTTGAAGTTGTGGATTCAGAAGCTGATCAGATGTAGAGCTTCCTCTTCATTTCCTGTTGGACAGGGTTGGGTTTGGTAAGGCTGCGGTAGCTAGTCAGTGATGGGGTGTGACCCACAGCAAAGATATGCTATAATCAGAGGCATTCATGAAGGTATGTAAACAGATCTGCCATAGAGGAGGACATAGAAAATGCACACTAAATGCCTCTATATAAGGTTCAAGGTCTCTCTACAATTTATATTTGCAAAACTGGAAATCCTTACGAAAGGCGTTGCATCTTTAATACTAGAAGAGTGCAGATCTCCACCAGGCATCTTCCCTTCTCTGGTGCGCAGACTTAGGTGAAAAACCAGCTGAGGAGTTAGCACTCAAATATGGTGTAAAACAGGTTTTTCAAAGGTTTTGAATCACCACAAGCACGAGAGGTCCTTGATCATATAGTCATAACTATGCACAAAAATTATTAGGCTGACAAGCCCAGTAGTATGCGAGGTTAGCAGCGGACAGGTACATGCACACATGTATGGAAAAACCAGCGTTTTTCCTGCCATTATAAGACTTTTGTGCAGCACCCAAGTCAACTGAACGGGAGGTATGGGAAAAAAAGTTAATATGCAGCGCTCAAGTTAAAAAATCTACCTAATAAAAACGTTTTGCCTGTCAGTCTGTGGATGTGCAGCCTCCTAGGCAGACCCTCGTATGAATGCCTCAAGTCTAATATGAACTTGCATTTTCCAAAAAGAAAAGGTTTGCTATGTGACCATTTTGGCCTAACCCTAACCCTGTCTCTAGTTTCATAATATAATAAAACTGGGTAAACAGTGTACACTCATGCATGCACAACTCACATCTACGGCTCACTCAGATTGGGCAGCAGCAATAATATGCAACACTTCCTGTTTTGACTGCAACCTAGAGGAAGTTGTTCCTTTATAACTTGCGCATTTTTTGGATTATTAAAACTATTTTAATAACTTTTGATCATGTCACTGCCCGATCTGAGTCGAGCATGCATGAGCATAAACAGTTTACCCAGCTATATTATATTATGACACTAAGGACAGAGGTTATTATTTTTGGTTCATCCATTGTTTCTCCAGTTTTCCTGTGCTGAGATCAGCAGTGAATGATTTGCTGACTTGCAAAACTTGATCGATTTCTCAGTTACCTTCGAGGCTCATAACCAAATACACAATGTTTTGACACTGTCGCTGCCCAATCTAAGTCAACTGTGCACATACGCACGCATGCATGTCTCACATCCACGGTTGACTCAGATCGGGGAGCGACAGAGCAGCATTGGTTGAGTGAGTTAGAGAGTGAATGAAGAGAGGGAGTGGCGGTAGCAAGAACTAATGCTTTTCAAAGGTTTTGACTCACCACAACCACGAGATATAGTTTTGATCACACAGTCATAACTGTGCACAAAAACATTTGGCTGACAGGCCCAGTAGTATGGCAGATTAGCTGCACACACACACACACACACACACACACACACACACACACACACACACACACACACACACACACACACACACGACCAAACACAATATCGCCGCCAGGAAAACATGAATATTATAGCCTTGTAGTCTACTGTAGATTGGTGATATATCCCTCTAGAATATGCACCACCATAGCAAGTAACGCTAAAACAGCCATTTGAAAATGTCAACGCCACAGTTAAGTAGACTGTTACCTTGCTGGCGCAACAGTTTTAGCATGTGTCAAAGGGGAGCATGTTATCCCAGCCACATCCCCCTACCTGCCTGTCTCATTACAACTCTGGTATTTAGCGCCAGCTCCACGGGAGCGGTGGAGACAGTCATTGCTGCGTTAGATCGGTTTGGTTTGAAGGCCTCGTGAGCTTGTGTAGCTCACGACAAGGTTCCACGGGAGGAAGGTCCTTGTGTCCAATTAGAGGGCTGACGTGACACGCGTTCAAACTCCCCCGCTGTCAGGCGGCTTGTCAGGTAGGCTTTGAAAAGCACACTGTGGCATTATTCCACAGCGTCTTATCAGCAAGTGACCTGTGAAATCCAACTGCGAGGAAATTGATTGAAATAAGCACTTGCTGTTGAGCATGTCTTTTAGCCATTACATCTCGGTGAATTGTATTGTGGATATCTTTAAGGAGAAAAATGGAGGCCAGGGTTTGTTTTTTACTATTATTATTATTATGATTATTATGATTATTACTATTATTATTATTATTGTCATTCTGTGAGGATAGTATTCATTGATTTGATTTTAATTGGACCCAGTCTTTGTCCCACTGTATTGTCAGAGGTTTTCTAATGGGCCTTTGAATGGATTGTCCTCACTAAGTCACAGCATCAAACCTGTGCCACAAGAAAGATAGATGGAGGGAGAGCAGTGGAGGGGGGGCTCTTGATAGACGAAGATCTCTCCCCTCCTCCCTCTCCTCCTCACTCCCTCCCCTTCTTGCCCCATTTTCAGCATGCTCCACACCCAACGGGCTTTAGGAGAACTCCCCCCCACCCCACCCCCAGCCCTCCTCCATGGGCGCATTTTGATTGAAATTCATCGGCAAGTTTATTGAGAAATGAATGAGAGAGGCTGCACGGTATTGACTTTGAGAGGAAAACACAACTCATCTTGAATGAGGGGGAAAACGCAGCCGTAATTTAGCCGTCATCGATCTGTGCCCCGTCCATTTATTGATCTTCATTTTACAATATTAATTTGCGCCCGCAATCAGCTGTGAAGGGAGCCCATTTGATTTCTGTTGGCCGGTAATGTGTGAAAGTCCGCCGGCGTCCTTAGAGAACTGGCACACTTACTTTAGATGTCATCTAAGTGGATTGAACAGGTGTCTTTGCCCCTTTCTAATAATAGGACCAGTATGAAGGGAGTTTGGAAAGTGTGGATGTGCAATCTGTAACATTGCTCCCTTTTAACCGTGTTAATTACATTTTATCTGTTGCAGGAGCAATATCTACCGGAGACTGTAACTGTCGAGGGTTTTTTTTTTCCATCTGTATTGGCTCAAAGTTCATGAAATTTCAGTGAACATTGATCTGTCTCCATTGATTTATCTTAACTGCAGATCTTTGAAATTTTAATTTCCTGTTCATCTCTAGACTGCTGGAGATGGAATCACTCAGTGGTAACTGGCTGCAGTGGATGGAGATGATGATATGGTCAGTGGTAACACAGTTGAGATGTGCTTTGCGTGGGTTTGCTGTGAAAATTCCACTTTGGCTTGCTTTGGTTTTAAAGATGGCCTCTACCTTTGCATGCACTCTTTCTACTCTGTCAACCTGCGGGACATAAAACACCATGGAGTGGCCGCATGACCTTTGAATAGCTTGTCTTCCGAACATCACGTTTAACTATCTTCAGTAACCCTCTTTTTTTCCCTCTCTATCTCATCCATGACACGCAAATTCGCGAAGCGTTCTTCATTTTTTGGGCGGCATGGTGGCCCAGTGGTTAGCGTTGTCGCCTCACAGCAAGAAGGTTCTAGGTTCGAACCCCGGGGTTGTCCAACTTTGGGAGGTCATCCCAGGTCGTCCTCTGTGTGGAGTTTGCATGTTCTCCCCGTGTCTGCGTGGGTTTTCTCCGGGTGCTCCGGTTTGCCCCACCATCAAAAAAGATAATGCATGTTAGGGTTTATTCTCCTGTCTGTGCCCGTGAACGAGGCATGGCAAGAAGGAACTGGAGTTGGTACCTGGGTGCTACACGGCGGCTGCCCACTGCTCCTAGCTACACAGCTAGGATGGGTTAAATGCAGAGAAGAATTTCCCTTTGGGGATCAATAGAGTATATATATAAAAAAATGGTTGCAAACGAAACATGAGGAAGACAAGGTCATTTTGTGTGGTGATGCTGTTGTGACCTTCATCCATCTAATGGACGGCAGGTGCCTAGAAGGTTGCAGTTAGACCCTCTGACAAGTTACAAATGCAATAATACTTGAATGAACTAGAAGAGTCGGTGCTGTTTATCTGTCTCCCTCTTTCCAACTCCCACTCCACCTCTAATTTGTGTTAAGGGGAAAGAAAAAAAATAACTGCTCAATGGTGTAGGAGGAGTGGAGATAAGCTCGAAGCAGTTAAGTATAATTAGCGAAAGTAATAGCTGGCAAATGGCAACAAGGCTAGGTTTTTATCTCCTGGAAAGATAAAGTTATCGTAATAAGCTGTAATGGCTGGCAGGAATGCTAGCACTCCTACACACAAGGAACAATTTCCTTTAAATTTACTGCTTTGCTCCAACGTTTCCCCCCATGTTTGTACCCCGATACTGTAAGTCAATACGTGAGTTCAATCCACTTCCACAGACCGAGGGGGGCACGCGGTGGTGTGATTTGCCGTGTAAGCACTTCTATCTGCCAACGTCGGCCATGTTACACTGTTCAAGTAGAGCGGTTACTCATGTCCTATTTCCAGAGAACATGGAGAAGCAGCAGCAGACCATACTAAGATGCCATGTGCAGCCTGTCCACTCTACATTTTGAGCAAAGTGTGCAGAGCGGGGTGGCTGTGGGGGCTCTCAGAGAAAATGTGTTAGTGGCATAGAAGGATGACAGAGTAGATTAAGGCATTAGATCAAAATAACATCGGGAAGTGAACATTCCAGGCAGAGGAATTCTACTGAAGCCTTGCCATTCATGTGTGTGTGTGTGTGTGTGTGTGTGTGTGTGTGTGTGTGTGTGTGTGTGTGTCTTGTCTGTGTGATATTCAAAATTGGAAATGATATGGTCACAGCTGCACACCAAGTCATGCATTCCATTTCTTCATATTCTGAAACACGATCGTTCACTCTCTAGAGTGAGGAAATTACTGAAATATTCATAAAGTTTGCTTCCAAACCTACACGAGGAAAGAACACACTCTTCAGTCGATCTGTTCCTTTGTAAAAAAAAAAACAAAAAAAAAAACAAACAAAAAACAAACGTCACCATGTTCATCTTATTCAAATAACTGTTACCCTTTAAGTGTCAGCCCTTCAAAACTGAAGAACGCTGGCTGTCACTTTACTGTTTGATTGCTTCTGTTAAATTCTAATCATCTCTGAAACACAAACCACGGAAACAAACCCATGAACAATTATATCACTTTACATGTAATGCATCCAGGGGGAAAAAAAGATATGAGTGACATAATTGAACAAAACATCCAACTTGTCTGAAGCTGAAAGGAAGATGAGAGAAGATGAATTCTATTAGTCCATCCTTCAATCTGCGAGCCGGCCCACCCCACCCCCCCCCTTCATCTTTCCTGCGAAGTATTCAAATGCAAGTCCTGCCTTACCTCCCTGTGTCTCTTTTTCTCTAATTATCCATGAGGTCAGTAAGCAAAATGGGGAAGAAGCCAGGAGATCAATACAAATTATCCCTGAGCAAACCAGTGCTGACAGTTTGAATTGCAGCATATGTTTACCCAAAATCAGGCAATTTATCTTAATATCAGGCGAGTAATGCAGCAGGGGTGAGAGGTCACACAATCTCTCCACCTCATAATTACCCGCCTCTAAAACAGGAAAGTGGTATTGATTGGCCGCGGGCCGGGAAGCGGGCGTGACTGGAACGTGCCAGCGACCCCCCACCCCACCACCACCAACACCACCACCTCCCTTACCCCCACCCTCCTTAGGCCCTCCTCCCCTCAGCTAGACTCCCCACCCAGCGCAGGATTTATGGGATGTGTGTGGAAGGTTTCATGTTTCCTTGCAACGGCTGAGGGTTGAGAACTCATGTAGGGGGGCACACTCCCCTTTCACTCCCTTTTGCCCCCACCAAACACACACACACACACACACACACACACACACACACACACAGCATTGTGTTGGAAGGATGAGGACGGCCAAACTAATTTTGGCATGCATGGAGTCATGCAAGGGCATCACAGGGCTCAGAGCGAGACACGCCTGCTATATCTTTGGAAGAGAATTTGGTGCAGACTGAAGTTTGAAGCTGGTAAAGAATTATGTTAGAGGGTTAAGAAGGAAACACTGGGTGCAGAGGATAGAGGGGAAAATGAGAAGATAGTTGGGGCAGGCTGCTGGAACTTATGTGGCATGTTGTTGAAAGTGTTGAGGGAGGAAATGTAAACCCTGGTATTAGTGACCTCAACTATTGAGGAAAACAAGATGAAAGACGACATAAAAACAATATATAATTGCTACTGTATGTGTGCATGTATGTATGTGTCTGTATAAATACGTTTTTGTGTATATTATATATATATATGTATATATCTATCACATCACACATTCATTGTTCAGAATGAATACAAGTGCTCAGTATATATCATCAACAGCTCTTATAGGATTATTGATGTTGTCTGCACCAGTGTACACGCTATGACTACAGAACTGTCAACTCATCAACTGACAGCACCGTTTAGCGCTAATGCAAGTCTCCATCAGCTGTCAAAAGCATTTGCATGAAATCAATAGCAGATGGCGGTCTGTGTCACCAATTTCATTACGCCAGGGTTGTTACAAAGATCATCTCCATGATAGATGAGATGGCGACATGTCGACATGTAGAGATCATGGCTGATACTCGTGCCGCAGTACCAGAACCGCGGGGCGCATTTCGAAAGACAGACTTCTGGGCCACAGGCGACCATCACCATCGTAGGTGTTGAGCTTTCTCTCTGACACTTCTCATTTCTCATACGGAGGCATTTCATAATATAAAACTTAACTTGTGAGTTGTTATTTCAACGAATGAAGGAAAGGACAAAGTCAAATGCCATTTGCCGCTGTTGTTCAATACATTTTAGACATTAGATATCTGTCCTCCAACTCGTGGCCATCACAGTGTTTGGCTCTGCATTTACAATAGAACATCATTATGATGGGAAAGGCACATCAGACAGTGCACCTTTTCCAGCCTAGGTCTCATCCTGTACTGTACGTCTCTCCGGCTGTGTTCCCAGCATGCCCGGCGGGTTGCGTAGGCCCCAGCTGAGGCAGAGGACAGGAGAGCGTGATGTATCACCCTGAGAGAGCCCACTGACAGCCTCTGATGATGGATGGCCTGATTATGGAGTGCTTTTTACACATACACAATTTACATCACACTGAGCAGCAGGGTCTGGCAGGGTGATGATGCGCGCACACACACACACACACACACACACACACACACACACACTCAGGGGGAACGCACATGCTCGCACAACCATATTCATGTTCATGCACTTGTACATATGCACGAGATTGCCCGAGTGCATAGATAAGAAAGGGGGTGGAAATAACACAAGAAAGACGGCAAATTCCTCACTAGAGCCTTGTCATTTACGATCAATACTGCAGATCAATCCTTTATTAAGGAGAGGACGGCATTCCCTCACATCCTGAAGCGGACCTTTGTTGTATTGGGATACATGATGACATGTCAAATCAGATTTCCAGGGGTGTATGTTGTTGTTGTTGTTGGGTCGTACGGTTTATTCAGGCGTGTGTGTGTGTGTGTGTGTGTGTGTGTGTGGTAAACAGGGATGAATACCGTTGTATTTGTAAGCTAGGTTCTGGTTATTGATTAGTACTTTGCATTGTCCATGCTTGAACACATAATTGCCCCATTTGATCACGGTCGAGCTAACAATTACTGCTTTCTGGTTTTCTCCACAAGCAGTGCATATGTTTGAGAGTTTGTGTGTATTTGAAAGTATGTGTGCATGTGTGTGTGCATGTGAGTGTGTGTGTGTGTGTGTGTGTGTGTGTGTGTGTGTGTGTACATACTTGCAAGTTACTTTAAGTGCGTGAGGGAGAACAAAAGACAGTAAGAGACCCCAAAAAAAGTGTGCGTGACTGCGTTTCCCTGCGCGGTGCCTGCTGCCGCGCGGCTCCCCGGCGGGTGCGTCAGCGGCGCTGCCTTGCCTCCATGTGGGGCGTTCGCCAGCCTTCACGTTCTCCAGTGTTCAGCAGGTTCAGCGAGCTGTGCGGTGTTAATGCTGAAATTACATGCTGAGTAATGAGTGATGGGCCAAATTACAGGCTGAACAATGAATAGAGGCAGGCAGCTCTTATTAGTCTCCACAGAAAGCCATTGATTTATGAAGCGCCTCGCTCGGCGGAGTTACTCTCCTGAAAATGATATCTACATTGAGAAGTGATGTTCTCTATTAAGTCGTTTCTCCAGCCCCCCCACCCCCCACCCTCCACCCCACTTACAACGCTCTCCTCCTTTCCACCCCTCCACTCCTCTTCTTCTCGCCTCTGCCCTCCCTCCCCTGCCTCCCCTGCCCTGCCTACGGGTGCACACATGATTGTTTAGAATCAGGCGGAGCTGTAAGGAAGCCTTCAATTACCCATTAGGACTGTCAGACATAAAACGCCCTGCTCTCACCAAAGTCTGGGTTATGATTCATTTACTTTGTCCCTCTGATTCATTGCCCAATATGCCTCGTGCCCCAGATTACTATTTGAGGGGTGGGGGAGATTAATGGCTCCGTGGGACCCGCTGCCGTATTTCACGGGCTCCGCGTTGCAGTACTTTTAGCGAAGAAGGGTGAAATGACAGCAACTTACTGTAGATCAATGTGTGGACAGCCTTTCACAGATTATTAAAGCTCTGTTAGATTAAAAGACCCCCGCTATGTAGTTTGCTGTAGTCAATATTCTCAAGCAGATAAAAAGGGGGAGGGTCTCTCTCTCGCTCTCTCTCTCTTTCCGAAGGATTCTCAGACTGATGTAGGTCATCATGGCTGTTAATGGAATAACAGTCAGTGACACAAGTGTCAGAGGAGCCTGTGTCATTTTCCACTGTGCCCCCCCCCCCCCCCCCCGGAGCCGCCTCTGTTTCATAAAACATTGTCCCACCCCAGAGATTTCTTTGAAATTAGGCATTCTGAAATGACTTTTGTACAGTAAACTCTAACAGATTTCTCAATTAGTTTCCTCTTCTCTCTGGCTAAATTAGTTATGAAACATTTCTGATAGTCGTCCCCCCCCCTCCTCCTCTCCTTCCTCTTTTCTTTTCAGCCCTGAATGAGCCCACCATCGACTATGGTTTCCAGAGGCTGCAGAAAGTCATCCCCAGGCACCCAGGAGATCCTGAGAGGTTACCAAAGGTAAGTACGACATCTCATCTCCGCAGAAACAAACATCACAACACCTTTACTGTCTACGTGTATTATGATGGAAATGCACTCTCTGTCTACACACCGTAGACACTGTCAACCGGCTGCAGCCAAAACTGCAACTTACTACTTTCAATATCACAAAGTCCAAAACAAGATCTTCATCAAAGGAGAATATCGGGACCCCCAAACCACAGCAGCCTTTGCCCCCTCCCCTCATTCATCAGGGTGGTAATGGTAATGCTATTGGTTCTGTGTGAGGAGAGCGGCGTAAACTCTCTGTGTGGTAAAATAGCTCAATCAGGCGTTTTCCTCTCCAGTAGTCTGTGGAGATGGTAATCTGGTCAAGAAACGACGTCTGCACCCTCATTACCCCACTCATGTTTTCCTTTCATTTTCTACAGCTCGATTTGGTTTAATCTTTTGTTTACAGAAGCCTGTGCCGTAAACCCCCTCGTCTTAGTTTGGCTACAAGACAAAGGCTGTGCCTTATTACGTGTTGGCTTTCTTATTGTTTTCCTTTGAACCTCAGAGAAGGAGGTGAGAGTCCCCTCCGTGTCAGAGACACTGGTGGGGTGCAGAGATAGGTTTTTTTTTTTTGTTCCCCTCCTTGCAGAAACTCTTTGATTATTTTATGCTCTCTATTTCCTGTTGATAAGATCGAGCTAGGTTTTCGCTAATTGCTACCCTGCTAGTATCCATTTTGGTGACTAGCATGCCAGATGTGTCAAGTGTAATAGTATGACTGATTAGTTTGTTCAAAACCCCTTGGCATGTAGTAAAGTGGTGACCACCTCGGAGTTTTAATAATACCATAAAACCTTTAAAGACCTTATCTATTAAATCCCAGCATGCAACTAAGCAATATCATTAACGTCCAACGGACAATTTAATAAAGAACAGGCTGTGTGGTAGCTATAGATGTTTGACCAAGTCCATGTGAAAAAAAAAATAACAAAAATAAAAAACGACAGCATCTCATTCAGTTTCTGGTGCTCTACAGTAGTATATGAAGTGTTTCAATTAGACCCGCTCCTCCCCACGGAGACGGAGAACAACACCTGGACGTGAAATGTTACTCTAATTTTAACGGCAAACCTACACCGAAAAGGGGAAAGTACACGTACGTACCTTTAATATCTACATGACTTTCCAAGTCTCCCCGGACATCACCGGACTATTTCGCTGCACCCTTTCAATTTTTGAAGTCAGGGTGTTCTTTGCAAAATCCACAGCGTATGAACAAAGAGCGCAATAATGTTAAACATAGCTTTATTACAGAGAAGCCTTACTTCTTTCCTCAGATACAAAGCGCCTGTGGCTGTGGGACAGATTTTGACAGTGAGCCCAAGATTAGTTTCCTGGGTGTGCGTATACTTAATATAGCAAGGTCTCCCAGCCTTTGCATGAAACAATCACAGAGTGAGATGAAACCCTGCACTTCCAATAAACAACATAAATATTTGATTTGCTCTCTAATGGACCCAAATATGGGGTTCAGGGGGCATGTAAATGATCCCACCAAGTGATTCGTCATTGTTAAGCTTGCCATCTGAGGGTCGGCTCTCGGGGTCAAAAGCACATTCCCAATAAAACAGCCCAAGGCAGAGAGGGAGGCTGGCATGTACATTGGGAATGAGAACAGAAGCAGCATATAGAGAACAACCATTACAGGGTGCAGGTGAGGTGGGGAGACTCTATAAAAAGGAGATAAAGCTCGAGGACGGGCGGTGTGCATTAGCAGAAAGGCAAATCGACACCGAGCCTACCCACCCCCTCTCCACACCCCACACCCCCACCCCACACACACACACCCCATGACTTCACCCTCCAGTTGATAATATTACTGCGCTATTGATTTCCACCAGCCTTCTCCCTGGGACCAGTAAGACACGTGGTAATTGTAAGGAGACAGAAAGCCAATATGGGAGTGCTCATGGATAGCAAGGGATGCACGCTAATATTGTTGCTATACCAAGAAAAAAAAAGGGGGGAAGCTGCCTCTGATTGAAGTTTACCTCGTAACTCTAAGACAACATCGCAGATGACAGTCTGACCCTGTGGGAGGAGTGGAGATATAAAAATTCAATGCAAAGTCCAGGGTGAATATGAAAGTAATAAGTGTGAGCAGTCAAGTGATGAGACAGGAGATTGGTTTGCGGGCATCGCGTTAAGTGAAGAGAGACTTTGGAATTCACCCTCCTTTTTAAGATCTTGTTATAAAACAATTTTCTATTCATAATATAAAAAAGACAATTTATAATACCATTTTGTGCCCTCTGGCAGTAATGGACAAATAGACTGGATATCACATTATATCACACTCAATTTCTCTCTTCTGTAACAAATTAGATTCATTATGAAATTAAAAGCGGAAACTCAATATTGTTTTATTATTAAGCTGATTGCTTTGGATTCTTTTCTTTCCTCCCAAAATGAGTATAAGCCCATTCCTTTCCAATTCTTTGTGTAATCCACAAGGAAAAAATATTACAAATGTGTTCATGTCAAGCAATTACCCATGTATTTAAATGAATCTCTCTTCCTGTGCTCTTTGAAGTACCTTCATCTAATGGCCCCATGCTTCTGAATGCATTCATTACCTCAGGCTAGAGCTAACAGAGTAATTGCCTTACAGTTTTATAATGGCATTAGCACTGCAAGCTACATAACCTAGGCCCTTTTTTATTAACTGTGATAATATAAATACAACATCCATGCTAATCTAGTACTTGAAGAATCACATTTAGGGTCTTTTCGACTTAGGTGGAGTTGGATTTTTTTTTTTTTTTAATAACACTCAATTTTTTTATGGGTTTCTCTCATTTCCTCATTTTCTCAGGTTGGAAAAATAAAAATAAATAAAAAAATCAGCCCTTAGCCTCTAAGTCTTAGGCGATCCGTCATCTGAACAATCCTATTTAAACAGTTGTTGAACACGAGACCTTTATGCAAAGCAAGACAAACAGTAGCAGAATCCTGTCACGCCTTTGTCACAGAACAACAGAGATCATTTGAGGCCTTTAATTGTTTCAATTTAACATGGTGTGTTCTGATATGTCTCCATGACAAGAAAGCCAATTACACTTATGCTGGAGCAGTATCGAGATTTACATGGAAATGCCCTCAGAACACTATTCCGTGTTAATCGTATTCACAGCGTGAGCTTGATACGCGTGAAAGCGTCTCGTCAGAAGAAAACAAACTCCTTTGTTGATTGGGTGCCGCACTTCTCATCATCCTCGGATATGACTAGGTTGCCACTTAAGCATAGCCTTGCGAGTCAGCTTGGTTAGTTAAGACGCCGCGCGGTAAACGACAGATTAAGGATGAGAGGCAATAACGTTTTCTCTCTCCGCCTTTTTTTCCAAGCTGTCCTTATGTCGCTGCTGCAAAGTACCATATGGACAAGGAGGGCGAGGACGTTTCACAGAGAATGAAACATGGCTTACGAACGTGACAGTCTTAATTGCTTTAATTGTTGTTTAAAATTGAGAGCCATGTAGGAGATCTTGAAATATGATAGAATAGATTATTGGTAATTATTAACTGCAGAAAAAAAAGAAAGAAAACCACTTTATCTCACTCAGCAAGGGAGAGAGAAATCTGTTCTGCCTGATGAGAACACATCAAGACAGCTGGTCCTCTCATTTAGTCTACCTGCCTCACGACAACCATAATTCTTTATTTGTATGCAAACTAGATGCATGCAACGTTGAGCATACACACCAATTTCAGAGGTAAATGCCCATTCTAAAAGCCACCCATCCGGTAACTTGGGGTGGATTAAGCGATATGTTTCTATAAGAGAGCATGGCATACGCTGGAAGTGGCTTCTACAGTGATTCATCTTGATAAATCAAGGACTCTCGTAGATATGCTCCTCAGGATGAAAGGGCCCATGCACACACTCCATGCACACCCCCATAGCCTACGTGTTGGAAATGCAGGCCAAGTCTTGGAGGCCACTGTTTGAAGGCGCGAAGGCTGTGTTTACATTCATTTACGGCAGCTGCCGTCTTAATCCCGCACCGCTATTGCCAAGTGATGGAACACTTCAGACAAATTACCGAGGCCCACATAAGAAAACACTGCAAATGTGGGAAGAAAACAAGCGCCATCTGAGATGTTTCTCGTGACAGATTTGCATTGCTTTTAACCAGGGTTCTGACAGCGCCGTCGACAAATCGCTGCTCTGCAGCAGGTGACAACAAGCATTTTAAAAACACGCAACCGCCATGTCTGCAACGCGCCTTTGTCAGATGAAATGCGCTCCAAGTAGTGGAGAGGGTTTACAGAGAGCATATTGCCTTCTGTGTTACGCAAAACAAAGAGAGCAGTTTGCTTCCTTGAGAGGGCTTTAATTGTAAGTGCTCAATTCAAAGAGCAGATAAAGACACACAAGCGGGCCAAACCCTACCTAGTTGAAAGCCTGAAACACAGTGTGTGTGTGTGGGGGGGGGGGTAAGGATCCAGGGCCAACTCATTTTCACTGTTAAGAGCCAAAGCAACACAGCTAATCCGCATTGTCAAGCGGGGGCAAGCATGCAGACATGGATAAGACCACATCCCGAGCATCCGTGTCCCCAAGGCACAAGCACCCAGCTCTTGCTGGATGGGAAGTCATTTGTGAAGTCCTTTGCAACAGCCAGTCAAAGGGGTTAATTGAAAAATTCCTTAATGTCATTACAACAGAACTAGATTAACCCAAAGCTAATTCACTTTATTGTTCTGAGGAGAGGGGACTCGGCGCTGAACTCCGGTGCAAACGTGAGGCCTGGAATTAGGTGCGAGGTGTTGTTTCTGAAGGGCTATGCCAGTTTAATTAAGATAGGGAACATTATTCACTGCTCTGCATGGTTGGAAGGAGCAAATGTGATGTGTTGTCCAAATGTGGCACCAGTGCCTCTTGTAAAGGCAAGGGCTTACTTTTATTTAGCTGGTGGAATACTACATTGTCCTACCTAAATCTTAAAACGAGTGGGTGGGTAATGATGATTGTTGTGTTTGTTACCTTATAGTCTACCGGGATTAAATATAATCTATGTATTCAAACATTAGAATTGACAATTTGTGTCCCCCCCCCCCCCCCCCGACAGGAGGTGTTGCTGAAGAGAGCGGCTGATCTTGTTGAAGCTCTGTACGGCATGCCCCACAATAATCAGGTCGGTACTTACACACCCAGAGCACATATTCAACTCTATTCATTGTTGTTTAAATGCTGGTTCACTGCCAAACAGGAAACCGCCGAACATTCACGGGTTCTGCATGTATCATCAGCGAAGAGCATTTTCACCATGCAGCGGTGTCTGTAACAGTATGGGCTGTATAGCATGTGGGTAAAGCATATAGCTAAGAACAATGCATCAAAGCGCCGTATGGCAAGAGAAACCCATAAATAAACCATCTACTTTTCTCTGTCTATCCCAGGAGATCATTCTGAAGAGGGCAGCTGACATAGCTGAGGCCCTGTACAGTGTTCCCCGCAACCACAACCAGATCCCCTCCCTCGCCAACACAGCCTCCCACGGCATGATGGGAGTCAACTCCTTCAGCAGCCAGCTAGCAGTCAATGTGTCTGAGTCACAAGGGAACGACCAAGGTATGTGATACGGGGGGGCACAGCTTCATAACGCGCCATTATCAATGACCGTTATCGTTTATCTGCAATCGGTGAACATACTGACTAGGAAGAAATGCATGCATTTTTCGTTCCTTTCTCATCCTGTTGACTTTGCTCTCTTCAGTGGGCTACAGCCGCAACACCAGCAGCGTCTCCCCCCGGGGCTACATCTCCAGCAGCACCCCGCAGCAGTCCAGCTACAACACCGTCAGTAACAGCATGAATGGCTACGGCAATGCCGGCATGAACCTGGGAGTGCCAAGCTCCCCCGGGTTCCTCAATGGATCCTCTGCCAACTCCCCATATGGAAGTGAGTGGCTCGTTACTATGAAACGGCATAGTAGTAGTTCGCTGGCGCTGATTTAATAGCGGTGGTTCCCAGAATCATTTTCGCCGCAATGAATCATTAATGACAGGATTACAACGGTACTGGTATTGATGGTGTTAATATATTACAATTCATTTATGGGAACTTGTCTTGTTGAGTGTTTCAGGGAAAACTCAAAATGCAACAAGCGCTCTGTTTTTATGAATATTTTGCGCTATCCCACCTGTATTTGCTCAACCGGACAAGATGTTGATGGTCAGGCTGTAATGCTGTGTGAGCTCTGATCGTGTATCCCCCCCGGCAGTAATACTATCCCAGCCTTACCTTAACTGCCCTCTCCCTCTGTAGCACCACCCGCAGCACGCTCTCACTCTCCCCCTGCCTCCCCCCCTCCATCCCTGCCTTTCCTTCCCTCCTATCGTCTCTGCAGTTAAACAAAAGAGCGCCTTCGCCCCTGTGGTCCGACCCCAGGCCTCCCCACCCCCCTCCTGCACCAGCGCCAACGGCAACGGACTGCAAGGTGAGCCCCCCTCACCCCCTCATCCCTTCCCCACGGACTACTGGTCAGATACCGCTGCTCAGGCCTCTGTCCGGTTTGGTGAGGGACTAATCATTACAAATATATGCATTTTGACAGGCAAATTTACACTTTCTCTTCACGCTCAAAGACACATGCATACACACACACAGACACAAGCATGTGTTAACACACTCACATGGACATGCAAAGCATGCGTAGGCACACTTCCACTTGCTCGTGCGCTCACACATCTGTGCAAACATGCAAACAAATTCACGTACCCTTGTTGCCCTCTCATACAAATGATCTTCTCCGAGGTCATAAGAAAACGCCTTCCCAGAATTGTTTTAGTAATTATGTTTATTAGGTTTTGTGCATGTGTCATGACCAACATGATTGCTTTGAAAACAAGCTTAGCTGTAGTGTGTGCCCCAAGATTAATAACATTGGGCTTAATGAAGTGGGAAATTAAAGTTCATCTTGCTACACGTTCATACTTATTAATACATGTTGTGCAGAAATTAATGAGCAATGCCTTGCCATCATCTGTGCTGGCAAACTTAAAAGCATTTCAAGCATGACTCTACAAATATACTCAGAGCAATATAATAATATATCATTCCAGCACTTCACTAGTTGCCTAAAACGTGTGAAAATACTGCATACATAAACTCGGGGGGTGAGGTACAGTCGCTAATGATATCCTAAGCAGATGGTCTCCGTAAAATAACGGAAGCTACCTTTGATCTTGTCTAATCCCTCTCCGATAATGACACAGAAATAAGACTTAGGGAGCGCGAAAATGGGGGAGTCACACGTCGCATGGTTGCAGGGAACTGAGGCTAAGAGATGAAGGCGGTAAAAGGAGGGACGATAGGAGTGGGAGGCTGTGAAGTGCCTGGTGCGTCGCCGCTGTGGCATTGTGGGAAGTTGTGCCGCATTGTTGCTCTGCCGTCACCATGGCTCGTCCCCCCGGGAGTCTGGGCCACTGTTTGCCATTACCCCAACACCAGGAGAAATATCACAGATAGCAAGACTGGCATGCTGGGGGCTGAAATGTCAGAGCAAGAGGGAGCCCCCCCCCACTGCACCCCCTTTAGCAACATGTGCATGCGCAGGCTTGCGGACACAAGCAAACACTCAAAGGCGCATATGCAAACACATGCATTAAGGCATATATTCATGCATTTGTGCATTCTTACACAGCAGAACTTACGAGCAAACACACACTAACATAAACACAGCCGACACCTCTGCACCTTGCGCGCGCACGCACACACATGCACGCACGCATGCATGCACACACGCACGCACACACATACACACACACACAACCACAGAATTATAGAATTTGTTTATATTTCTATTTCATAAATAACCATTCCTGCAGTTATCCAGCAATTCTCATGTTTTTTATGTCTCTCTTTCTTTTTCTCAGCCATGTCCGGTCTGGTCGTCCCCCCTATGTAAATGCACTTTTGTCATCTCAAGCACCAGTCTACACACTACCACTTCACAGGACACCCCTTTAGCACACAGCAAAATGCTGGTGTAGTGTATAGTCAACAACTATTTCTGTTTTTAAGGACGGAGAAAAAAAATAATTAAAAAAAAAGTTGGGTTTTTTTTTTCAAAAAAACTTTCACTTATCTGCAAAAGGAAAAGGATTTCATGAAGAACACTTTTTTTCTCTCTCTCTCTCTATCTCTGAAGGGATTTTTATTTGGTTGACCATTTTTTTTCACCATTTTATCACCCTTGAAGAGGACACAGGACGATGAAGTGTTTATTTTGTATACCTGTTGGGCCGTGCTTTGTTCTTGTCCAATCAACCCTATACATTCTCAGTACTGGAAGTGGAGCTCTGTGGACTCACCATGTAAACTAAACACTGATGTACAGTAACATTTGCCGATGAACTCGATTGCCTCCGCAATGGGGTTGTTTCTCTTTTAATAGATTCACAACAGTTGTGTGTCTTTATAATGTGACTTTTTTGTATTTTTATGTGTGAGAAAAATACACAGGGGCCAAGAAAGTTTGAATTTCAACTGGAAAATATATGAGATATATAATGTAAGAAAAATTGATCATAAAATACAACGCATTACGAGATAAAACGGGGGGAAGGGGGCCGGGCGGGTAAGATTGTATCATGTTTCATTCCTGCATTTTAAATTAAAAATTTTGTAATTTATTGTAGCTAGAAATCATCCTCGAAATTAAAAAAATACAAAAACAAAAACAAACAAAAAAAATCTCTTTGATTCAACAAGCACACTGATGTGTAAAAAACACTCCACTCTGTTGATGAGAAGGATATACTTCCATGTCTAGAGCTTCCTTTTAAAGCAAGTGTGTTTTGCCATGTTTTTCAACTCTTTTGCTAGCACTGTATATTAATGCATTCCTAGGCTACTGTGAAGTCTGTTTCTTGTTGATGAGGAGCAGCCTCCTCCTTCTAGCTCCAATTCCCTTATGTGTTTTATATGTGGTTATAAAATTGTAGACTATTGTGATATTGCCAAACTTGTGCTAAATATTTATACATCTGTCTTTTTCATGTTCTTTTACATCAACAAACAAACAAAAAAAAACGTTTAAAAACAAAATTTGAATCCATTGAAGATGTAGGCATAGCAGCTCATTGTCATATTTCTGTTCCAATACACACTTGCGCTCACTGAGGGAAATTTTGTAACATACCAACTATAAATAATGTATTTATCTCTGAAATTTTGTATATTGCTTTTCATTATGTATGTATTAATCGTCATGCCCTTAATATAGTGATGCAGCACAGATAATTCAGCCAAGAACTGTTGCCTTCGTTTGTTTTCTTTTTGTATTTGACAAAATGCAATGTCCATATATTTCACGTGTATCCTCAAATTTGTGTTACTCTGTCAAGACTCTCTGTCCATTTTTTTTAAAAGGGGAAGTCAAACTTCATTGTTTATTTTTATATTGATTTTAAATTATCTATACAGACCATTTTTTTGGAGAAAACTTTGTTGGTTGTATTGTCAAATAAATTGTTTGTGACCCATATGATAGTTGTTAAGATCCAATAGAGACTAATGTGCATGAGGGACAAACATTGGAGAAAAAGACACTCCATCTGTGGTTGTGTTTTCTTTCTGTTTTGTAGGACGTATAGAAGTCATTTTTACTCACCACTTATGACTCTGCCACATAGCTTAAATGTGTTTACAGGGAAGAAAATTCAAAACATTTGGAATGGAAACAGAAATGAATAAGTGATGTTTTATTAAAATTTTCAGTAAAAACACAATAGTTCCTCAACTGTGGACTTCCTTCGATTCTATGTACCATTTGGCTGGCAAGATAAAAAAAATTGACCAAGTTTGAATCAGGACCCCCCCCCCAAAAAAAAGACAATAGAAACTGTGTTTCGACTCCGCCATAGAGATAACTGTTTGCAAGCTGTGGAAAGCGTAACAACTTCCATGAAAAAAAAATTGCTCTTACTCATATTCCTTAAGTCAAAGACGCTGACGGTGTGACATATTCCTTGGTCTTGTATCATCAGCATATCCTGCATCTGTGGTGCTCCAGAGGTCTATTGTAGTCCCCCATAAACGGTGCAAGCTTTTTATTCAAAGCACCCCAAATGGGGCTCATTCAAATCCCTCATTTCATTGCATTAAGCCACCTAGTTAATAAAGAATCAATACATTGAAAGAGCAAGGTTATCCTTTGTCTATGAGGGGCTGGTATCGTTTTGAACCTCTTATAGTTGCAGAGCTGAAAGGGGACCGCTGTGAAATCTATACTCATCAAGTGCGTCAAACAGAAAGGAGAGCCAGGCGGAAGAATACAGACTCCCCATAAAAAAAAAGAGAACCGAACGTCTTATCTGGCAGCCTGAGTGGTCGTGCGGAGCAGGTCACGAAATGTCAATTTCTCATCAAGGCAACATTGTCCACGGCCACCTCTCCCTTTAATGCACAATTAAAGGGATGCAAGTTGAGCAGCAATCAGCATATCACCGTTTATAATGTCAGCCAGCGTGCTTGGATCTGCCGGCATGTACATAGAAGTGCAGGAGCTGCTGATAGTGCGAGGGGGGCAGATACACTCAAAGAGTGATTCAATTTTCGACTGCAATCGCCTCGCGCTTCAAATCATTCCCTCGATAATCCAATGTGTCTGATAACGATACCCACGCATCTGCTTCCTGACATTGCACTATCTGTTTCAGATACATGTAACACTGGTCTGGATCTATCGCCGCTTGCGCTTGTTGTGTCTGTATCATTCAATAGCAAAACCAAGTACAAGCAAGGACACAAACAAGCACAATACCCCGATTGTGTGCCTACTCGCAACTGAGTAACCTTGAAAAACTACACTTCCCGTCACTGTGCCTGCAGAAATAAAAAGTGTCTGTGGGCCAACTGCACATCAAATATAACGTGTGCAGGACATGCAATGGAAAAATGAATGCACCGCCCCGTCCGGATTGGTAAGTATGTCTGGTTATTGCCAGTTTGGAAGACTGCAACGGCTGGGGGAGCGGTGGTACATTGTCTCACCAGGTTTCTCTGTACCCAGTGACCAGCAAACTGGCTCTGCCACTCAATCATCGTGAGAGCCTCTTTATTGGAGAACTCTAATGGCCACCCTCCACCATGATCTTAATGCGTGCATTAAATATTTATAAATCCTGGGTCAATAACGCCCCATAACCAGGGCCTGACAGACCCCCACCGTACCATGTGGCAGCCTCGCTCTCAAACACAGGCAAAGGTCAGGGGTCGCGCAATCAAAAGAGAGCGAGGCTCACCACATCCGTATGTTGCCACTCTTATCAAGACTTTCCTCAGTACTGGTTATCTGTCAAAGGAAAGAAATATTGAAAGCAATATCGATCTTAACTAGCCTTGTGTTGCCGAGGGCCAAGCTTCAAACATCTGCTCATGCATTGTTGTATTTTAAAAGAACAACTATGTAGGGGAAAAAGGAAAAGTAAGCCGGGGTAGTAATACTGAACATCTCTTTTCAATTGCTAACTGCTGGGAGTATTTCTTATAACCCGTCACTCGAACCGTCAGCGGTGCCTAAAAAAAAAAGTTGATATTCATAATAATCAGCAAGCATTTTCGCAGCAACTCGGCGTTTGCATGAGAGGAGTCAGTTGCTGAACCTGACCACATCCAGCCCGCCGCTGCCGCCACGGCGTGCAGGTGAAAGATTGTGCTCCGGTGATAGCGCACACAAAAGACCGACTGGACAATGAGCCAGTCAATGGCTCAGAGCTCCAGTTGAAAGAGCCACAATGGCCATGCATGCTGGGAATTGGGCTGGATGATATAAAGGAATGAAACCTTCACTGAGGCCATGGAGGACAAGCATTCAGAAAAGGGGTTTTGTTTGCTCTTTATCAATCCGCAGTCTCCCATGAGGAAAAACAATTCAAACTGACCTTAAAAGAGAATATTACCTTACGTATCCGCTCCCTATGTAAGTCTTATTGTGGCGTGCAAATGTTCACTTTCATGGGTGTTAAATGTAATACCTGGATGTCCATATGTTTACCATAGCAAGAGAGGGTAGCCCAGAAAACCAAGAGATGGGCAGCAGTTTTACACCTGCACTCTTAGGTCTGCACTGAGAAGTACTTTTGAAGGCTTTCCTCCCAGACACAGAATTAGCGCAACTGCTGAGTGATGCATTTTGGGAAGGGAAAAAGCAGCCAATGAGGTTGGAGCTCGTGCACGATATCGCCACAGTCTGTCATAAAACTGCACAACTAGAGTAGATAACTTTCTGATGACAATGAATCAGAACAGTAAGTCTGACCTTTTTTTTCTTTCCCTTTTTTTTTTTAAAGAATTCCACATTAGCTTACTCTCCTGTCTGTGAATCAGTACATCAGATAAGACACTGTTCCCTTGGCTACTGTACACAGGCAGTCTGCTTTGCAAGGAAAACTCTAGATCCTCGCAAAGATTTCTACTTCACTCACTGCAGTCAAATAGGATGAGCAAAGTATCCCAGTGCACCAAAATCCATTAAACTTGTATTTGGGTGTCATTTGATACTTCATCAATGTTTCAGTGCATTTCAAACCCACAAACGCAGAATTTATCCCTGGTAGAGATATAGTATTCACCATATTTTCCTGCTATGAACTTCACTTAGCCCAAAAAGTGAACTGTATAGAAGTGCTTGGTCAGAAAATGTTAGGCTACAGTGATAAAATAATATCACTTGAACTGCATTTGCTGCCACAGTCTCCACCACATAGAGCTCCTTTCATAGCGCCCCTCTGTAGTGCTTTGTCCAGTAGTTCTGGATATGATATCATCTATTAATAATGTATTGGCAATGGATTACATAAAAAAGAGAGCAGAAATAACATCCAATATTCATGCCCCCTGAGCTTGACTGTGTCCAATCCTTTTGGCCCATAAAACCTTAGCCCCATTTCCATATCCGCTGTGGGTCGCGACAGGTCTGCCGCACAAAGGCTCACAGAACAGCTCAACTCAGGAAAAGGGCAGTAAAATTCGGGTGGATTTCTGAACCCTTATGAAACAGCCCCCCTTTTGGAAAAAAAAAACACACACACATACGGCGAAAAAAAACAGTGAAAAAAGCCCTTTTCCGATTTCAGCGCCTGCGAAAAACCTGGTACTGTATTTCCCTCTTTAATTGTGCCACATGAGAAATTGACGTGCCTCTGAAACATGGCATGAATCTCACAGTTATTGCAGTCCCCTTGGCGGGGAATGTTGATACAACATCTGCATGCTATAGAAAGTAATGGAAGTAGCAGAGGTGGCAGCTGCAACTCTACAGGAAGTGTGCCATTTTCAGGCAGCACTGCTGTGAGAACCACTAACTGCCAGCCTGGTCTTGCAGGCAGCTCTGATTGCCAGGACACTATGACAAACACGCAGGGTCTGGGAGTGCTACATCCTGGGGGATGACAGCTCCTGTTTGATTGTCAATAAGGCTCATTAGCAGGGAAAAATGGAGAATGTGAAAAGAGTTTAAATGGCTGGAGATAGGGTCCCCCTAATGTTTGATTTTAGAGGATTTATCTCAGTCTTTATTGCCTCAACTCCCCATTAAAATCCACTTATCACTTTGCAAACACAAACATTGTAAGGACTGTATCAGAGTGAATATTTATACCACGGCCTTGAATCACCTTCCACTATTTTAGGGGCTTTGTCTGAGGTATTACGTCCCACCGCCAGATATCGCACGATACGATAGCCAACAAATTATAATCAAGCGGTGTATCAACACGGGGATCGCAGGTTCGAATCCCAGCGTTACCTCCGGCTTGGTCGGGCGTCCCTACAGACACAATTGGCCGTGTCTGCGGGTGGGAAGCCAGATGTGGGTACGTGTCCTGGTTGCTGCACTAGCGCGTCCTCTGGTCGGTCAGGGCACCTGTTCGGGGGGGCTGGGGGGAATAATGTGATCCTCCCACGCGCTACGTACCCCTGGTGAAACTCCTCACTGTCAGGTGAAAAGAAGCGGCTGGAGACTCCACATGTATCAGAGGAGACATGTGGTAGTCTACAGCCCTCCCCGGGTCGGCAGAGGGGGTGGGGGCAGCGACGGGGACAGCTCGGAAGAGTGGGGTACTAATTTGAAGGGTACAATTGAGGAGAAAAAGGGGGGGGGGATTATAACCAAGCCCTTGAAACATCACCCACACCTTACGTGAAACCTCTTTTCTCCAGCCCAAGGCCGCGCTCGTCCTCAGAACCGTGGCGGATGTTTCCCTCCATCTTAGGGAGGAATGGCCAACAAAGCAGCGTGTAAGGGCCTTTCCCTGAAGAGTCCTTGTCACGCCGCGCCAAACCTCTGTGATTATCGTTGTTTTTGCAGAGTGTCCATGCCTGCCAATACCGCTGTTCCATAAATGAATTTGGCCCCTCGTCAACGAATTACCTAACACGCAGAACTGTGTATGTGTCACATCCAATTCCAGCTCACCGGCTTTGGTGGTGTGTGTCGGCTGGAGGACTTAATCATCAATCGTCAATCATAATAAGTGAAGCACATTGATGAATTTTCCCCCCTCTACATAGTTAAATAAAGTGTAAAGAGAGAAGTTAAAATTGACCCTGTTAAATTGGGGACCGCAATTTATATTCCTAATTTAGTGTATGGATTAATTAGTGTTGGCAAGTCTGTGTATCACATTCCATGTGGCAAAGCCTAGCAACTATATCCATCAAATCATTGCAGGCTTTCATTAGACATTTCTGGAATGATATCTATTAATCTAATATTTACTCATCAGCGTGTCTTGCCCAAAACGTGACACGTAGTGTTTATTCATTTTTTAGCTGCGCTTGCTAGATTGATATTTAATCGGACAATTCATAAAATGACTTTTCCAACATTTGCCATGACTCATTTCAATCTAATTTCATTAATCAGTAACCTCACCTTACATAGAATTTATCACCACGACCTGTTATCAGACCTTAATTTAATCATACATGATACACAGCATGCATTTTACACAAAGCTGAGGAATCTGGCAGGGAGACTCATATTTTCCCTCTCCCTGATCCAATCCACTCCTCTCCGCCGTCATATAGATTGGAGTCTGCGGGGGCCAGAGGCGCTGACAGAGGCCAGATGCTCCCAGTCTGTCTGGGGGACTGGGGAGACTGGTGCCACGGGGTCCTGGAGCCTCTGAAGTGCCGCCTCTTCGTCAACATGACCAAGGCTAGACCTGCACTTTCTCCAGCACGAGACACTCTCCTTACCACGCTGACAACTGGGCCATAGTTATGGATTGATGCGTGAAGGGATACACACTCGCTCTCACGTAATGTATGGCTGCTCATCAGACATTCCTAATTAGAGAGGTCCAGACAAACACCGGAGTTCATAAGGTTACATCGACATACTGACACAACATTACAAACACAGCAGTGTGCACACACACACACACACACACACACACACACATGCACGCCTGCACACACTCACGCTGATACCATTCGGGGTTCATTTCTACATTCTCATTTAATACTTCTCTCTCTCTCACCGCCAGTGTCCTAGACTTGCTCATTTGGAAGGGGTCTCTTTGTTCTGAAGAAATAAGAAAGCGCCATATGAGTCCTCTGTCCTCCCCCTCTCTCAAAACACAAAGATCATTACAAGAACATCAAAGTATGCCATGTTTGAAATGCTATTTCTCTTTGTAGTGGTGGTGTAGCGTGGAGTGTGTTGGTATTAGATGCTGCTGTGGCAGCTGTCGTGGCTGGCTCGCCAGTGCCTCGGTGTCAGGGCCTCCGAGGCCTGGCCGTCCCGGCAGACAGACAGAGGGGGAGGAAACCTGATAGCACAGCCAAGCCCCAGTCTAATGTCTGTCTATCTCACGATCCCTGTGTCTGTCTGACTGACTGTTGGACACTGCCTGTCTACATAAGCGGATACTCCTCTGGCTCCCCAGCAGCGCTGCTCTGCCTGCGGCTGAGTTAATATGCTCCAAAAAGTAGTCTTTCTGCTCGGCACGCCAACTTCTGCTAAAGTTAGGGACCACGTTGACTGAAAGCAGTCACTTAAAGCACCGCAGATGTGATTGCGAGATGAGCTCGCGCTCGCATTGACAGTCAATCTGCGACTTGCCGAGGGGTGCGGGTTGTGATAATGCTTGAATTATGAGGGGAGACGTATGATGGATGGAGGCGGAGATGAATGTGAGAGACACAAGTACGGAGTGTTTGTATTTGATGTGGGGGCAGAAAATTGCTCTATAATGAGGAGAGGGTCTGGGATATCAGATGGGGAGTGGGGAGTTGGAGACAAGATATAACTTATGAGAGGGGAAAGTAGCGGCAGGAAATGCAGCGCTTGTTGGTGTGGCTATATTAGCTAAAATGTATCTTACCGCTATCAGCTATGATTAATACAGCCAGGTCAAGCCTCGCGCTAACGGTGTGGATGCCACCAACCATATCCTTGCTCTTTCCGGGGCTCAACTGCATGTGTGTGTGTCATATGTAAGTGCGAGCGAGCGAGCGTGTGCGTGTGTGTGTGTGTGCTTGTGCGTGTGTGTGTGTGAGGGGGTTAATAAATGTTGAATCAAACGCCGCACGAGACACTCACACTCCTTAAGGGTTGCCCATTAGCTGTGTGTGGGTGCATGGGGAGTTTATCAGTGTCTGGGTGATTTATGAAGTCAGACTCAATATCATCCACTTCACCCACACACATATGGACATACACTTGCACAGGAGCAAACACCGACTCACGTACACACTCACTCTCATGTTGTGTGACACACGCGTGTGCGCGTGCACACACACACACACACACACTCCAAGTCTCTCTCCTTCTCTGTAATGGAAGCAGATATTAGGCCAAAATTAAGGGTTTCACAGAGATTAACAGTGCGGATGATGAGATCGTCTCGGCCTCTTTTAATCTAATTCCTTTTTATGTCTAAGACGGCATGAGGCGGATGTGGTACACAAGATGCATATACACATCCAGAAAAAATACAAAACAAAAACAACAAAAAAACAAAACAAAGCAAAGCAGCAACAATAAAAATCATATAGAATAGAAATAATAAAATATCTTAAATTATTAATACCTAAGCAATTGCTTGGTCAATTACTGGTCTTGTGTATGAATCTTTGATGGTGGACTCGTCTTTCAACATCAACTACAACAGAGCTCCACAGATATCAGTATCTCGCTAAATTCATGCCATTTCAACGAATTTACTTAGCCACGAGCGAAAAAAGAGGAGGGTGCTTACAGTGCACTTCAGAGTGCGCCTGCCTTAAATGGGACCCCTTGTGGCTGTGTCACCGCTCCCTTCGTTAGGGGCTGACTGTAGCCTGTAGTCACCACAGGCATCATTAGCCCTCTGTGAAACCACAGACTGAGTCTCATTCTTCATCTGCCTGTCTGCTGCCTCAACATCTACGCTGGAGTTGTGCTCCGGCGGCAGAGTGAGCGAGTCCGGCTGCACGGCGCACATCCACACAGAGCTGATAGGATAAGAAATTCAGAAACGCAGCCCGGTTCAAACGTATTCGGCGAGTGGGGCCATTGAATTGGTTTTATAAAGGAGGTTATTTTTGGAGGATGGATTATTAGGGGTCTGATACAGAGGAGGGAGGTGGGGGTGGGGGGGTAGTACCTGTGGGCGAGTGTGGGTCACTGCATTGGAAATTACGGGTGATGAAGGATTCAGTAAAGGAACCCCAAATATAACCGCACGTGTTAAAATGGGTCAGCGCAAAGGAGTTAAAAACATACACACACACACACACACACAAAAAAAAAGTACAAGATGAATTAAATTCCAACAACTGATTTTCCTCCTTCAGAAGCATGGATAGCGGCTGCCCTTTCGCTGCGGCCTTTTTGAGTGGGAATAATTCCTCTCAAGGGGATCAAATGGGGATATGATGAAAATGAAATAATATATGAGCATTGAAGTTATAGATTAAATGTGCGGAAAAGAATTCAGGGCTGTGATTTCTGTTTCCCGTTCTGTACTGCCCTCTAATGGAAAAGCCCACTCGGAAATAAAGGATGGAGCTCTGACATCCTGTGTTCCCTGGATTGAAGAGGGAAGAACAGTGTGAGGTTGGAGGTGCAAAGAAATCAACTTTAAATCAAACCAGCTGAAAAAAAAAAAGTAAACAAGGCTGTCAGGAGTGAATTAAGATGTATTTTAATTCACTCATTGAAACACGCATTGCATGACAAAAAAATACATTCTGCATACAGCATCAAGCATCTAGGTGGATTATAAGGCAAGAGCAAACAATGGGATCTAAATGAAGACAAAACAAATGCCTCACAACAAAGCTTTGTAGCAGTAAAATTCAGAGCCTTTATTACTGGATGTTGAACAAAGCATTCACTTGGCAGGAAATTAAATAACCAACGAGAGGTACAAAGACCAATTCTGCTTAGGAGGAAAAAAAAAACAACAACAATGCAAGAGACATATTTTTAAGGGAATAATAATTCTTTAGAAAACCCATTCCAGCAATATCTGGCAAACAGAACTGAACCCATGGGAGCATATGTTTGTAATTCTTACTGTTCTCTGTTTAAGTTATTTTTGTACATTCTAATTCAGCAACAACTCTGTATCACATTAACTATGCAGCATCTCTGTGCTTAGGTTTAAAAATAAAAACATAATAATAAAAAAACAAAAGTTTAAGCCGAATATTTACAAGTAGCTCCAGTTGTTCCATAGCATGTGCCAAGCATGCTGCATTTTATGGCCCTGTTTCGTGTAATAAAAACAAGGCATGGCATGTGTGGGTGTGTGTGTGTGTTTACGCTGAATGAAGGACAGTTGGGCTGTGTCGTACTTTAGCCTTCACCTCTTAGCCTCTCATGGGTGAGCAGCCATTGTTTGACTTGGTTGGCCTGGCCGCCCATGTATGACCCGCTCTGTCCACTGCTGCAGATGACTCGGTGGCAGGGGATGAGGAGAGGAACCTGGCATGGAGACACAGAATGTGATTAGATTAATGAAAAAAAAAAGAAAAAAAAAGAAATCAAATATGATGGAAAAACCTACCGACCACTTGTGTGTCCAAATGTTTCACTCTGTTTATCTCGGTTTCTTCATGAACATCGAGTCCTGAAATCTGTGCCTTTTGAGCTGAGCTTGTATTGTAACAGCCCCCCCACACACACACACACACACATGCACACATACACCTCCACACCTCAGATTATTGCAGTAATCACAATTATTGGCATAAAATAAGTTTCGGTTTTCAAAACAATCAGAGGTTGCAAAATATTTAGGTGTTCATTCTGAGGCTCTAATCCTGTGTGGTATTTTCAAGCTCTTCGGATATCTGTAAGAAATGAGTCATGCTACTCATGCAACTACAAAGCCATTAGGGAGGTGAGATTAATTAGCAAAGAAAAACTACAGACTGAGGCTTTAGAAACCGACTGTATCACTTGTCTGTATTTCCAGGCCGACGTTCACCATCATACGAAGTCACCAGTTTGAGGCCTCTGTATAGACAGGTATGTATTATGCATGGCAGAAATTCCCGTTTCATCAAAATGAATGCAATGCCATAAATGTAACCGAAGTGCACGAACATATGAGTCTTCACTTTTTACCCCCCTTTTATGATCATGAACCAAATGTAAATAAATAAATAAATGGGGGAAAATGTCACGCCAGAAGTGTCTGGTTTGATCCTGCACAAATCCACATTGAGGGTGACTGCTCAGTCTTTGGGTATAAATGTTTTTTACCCTTTAATAGTGTAAAGCAAAGAAGCAATCAAAAATTAATGGGCAAAAACACCAGCAGGATGAATATTCAATCGAGAGGGTGTCAACATTAAGATCTGATAACCCTGTGATCATTAAAAAGAGGAAGTCGGTGGAGCGTTTACTCTTGTTGCAGATGACTGCCAGGGGGGTCCTGAGTTCTTTGTAAACTAAATGGCTGGAGAAAGATTAGACAAGTGAGCCTAAAACATCCCGATCATTGTGAATTCAGAAGAACAGCGGCGATAGGTTTGAGTACATCACAGCAATTACTCCTTTCAAAACATTGCTGATGTGGCCCTCCTGTGCATACACTTGTTTTGCTTGTGCGTGTTACGGTGAAAACACGGATGAGTGTCAGAACCATCCTATCACTGAAACTACACCGTTCCACTTTAATTGGATGAGACCGGAATTGATTGTTCTCCTGACTTGATGGCTACAACTCTAGCCCTTTTATAACAGTCGGACATCCAGTGAGTTTCAGTTTAAATCCATCACTAAACCCACTCCCATATCAACAGCAATAAAACTTTCCGAGCCCCAGATTAACCTTGCAGACAGAGAAATACTGCTCGAGTATTCAGATCAATAATGTTCCCCGGTTTGGAGGGAGAGCGGGGTACCCTCAAGGCCTGCGGATCTGCCTCTTCACTTGGGGGGGGGGGGCTCTACGTCAGGCTTATCAATACTCAAATCCTGGTGAAGAAGAAGTGCCACAGAGAGGCGAGGATCGATGGAGCACACTGAGGTTTTCACAGCTGAAGCCCAAGTGTAGCAGCCCTACTGACAAGTAATTGACACTGACAATCTGACTCTGAATCTGTATCAGGAGCTGAGGGCTCAGCATGGGGACGGATGGAAAGGAACGTCTGTTAAACATGAGCAGGAGATTTTTTTTGTTTTGTTTTGCGCTCACCCAGACATGGTGGCATTGACTATGGTAATCTATAAACTACACAGTGTGAAGCACATTATCAAATATTCAAGGCGGTCACCTATGAATTGCTATCTTATGGTTCATTTCCATTGGTACTGTATCGTAAATTGCTTCCTTACAGCGGGGTGTATACATAGCACTTACATCTAAACCACAAAAAATACCGTCAAAGAAAACAGTGCTGCTGCATTTGTGCAGTTTGCAAACCATGGCAAACACACTAAGTGCATGATTGCACATACAGTAAGCGTGGCCTGACGTGTGCAGGGTGCATGTTGCGGAGATCACCTCCCCGGTTCCATTCCTGTGGAGGTGTACTGTACTCTGCCTCACGCAGCACACCGCCGGTGCCCACAGCACTACATGGGCAGAGCTAAACGCGCTTTGATCAAAGGGTTTGATCAAAAGAAGACACACCACTTGCCCTCTAGCCTTCCATTTTGTACACAGTGAAGGAATCATGGGGGAAAACGAACCAGGCCAGGTTTACTATAAGAACTGGAGATTTGGAGCTAACATCTATAGTCAAGCTTACAACTTGGAATGGCAATGATCAAACTACATTTTTTTCTTCTCAGATATTTTCAGTGGGCAGTGATTACTCCACATCACTTATGGATCACAGATCACAGTTATCACATATACTAAATTTAGTTAGACATCCCTGAGGGATACAATTTAGTTTTTAGGCCCAAAAAGTCAGCTGTCCAGATTTGATTTGTTTTGATCACATCAATGATGGCCTTTATTGATGCAGGCTCTTTGTAGATGCAATATCAAGCAGAAATAAAAATGTTCAAACTATCATATTCAATCATAACTTAATTCACTGATCTTTATTTCTGCTATGTTAAAGAACCATTAAAATGTAAAAAAAAAAAAAAAAAACAAGGCTCCTGGTGTTCACTGTACTTATAACTTCTCTTTTTACAAGTAATCAATTAATCCATATGGGAATGAAAACATGTGTTATATCACATTTTCTACAGCTGGAGCTGCATCTCTCAATTTATATTTGCATGCACTAATCTCTAGTTGCATGCACTAAATAACTCAAAACTAACAATAAGAAGCAGTATGTGCATATATTACATGTGTTCGGCTGCTAAAGCAGTGAAAACCCAGCAGAAAATACAGCCTTTGCGCTCCCTATCTGACAAAATGAGGTAACTAAGAAATAAGCCTGCCAATCAATGTCAGTTCAACTCACCGGGTTCCTCCTCATGGCCCCTCCCACTGCTCGCACCGCCCTGGGGTTTCCCGCCATCTCAGCGAGTCGTTTGTAGGAGACCGTCTCTCCAAACTTCACATCCTTCAGAAGTATCTGCAACACGCGGCTGGTGAACGCATCTATGCCAGAGAGAGCAGAGGACGGATGGGGGAGTGAGGAGGAGCGGATGGAGGAAGAGGGAAGAAAAAGCAGACGCTCATTTAATCCTACTCAGACAACTGAGTGAGCTGCAGGAAACAGGGCTACCTGTCCAGCAAGAGGACTACTCTCGCTTGAAATATACAACAGTCCTCTGACCTAAAGCCAAAAGCTAAAGTCAACTCCAATCTTTGCTCCACAGACTAGACGCCTTGTGTAGTGTCATTGTTTTTATGTCCCCTGCGAAGAACATGTCCCTTATCAGAACGACTCAACATGAGATCGCCTGTTCCTTTAATACCCCTCGAACCAACAAACACATGCTAACATTCCTCAGTTTGACCTTAGAAATGGCATTAACATGCTGCAGCAGCTGATGTGAGAACATTATTTCCAAAGCAGAAAAATCTAGGTTATGCTTTAAAAGGTCACGGCTAAAATTAAAAAAGTTCGCTCCTTCATTTAAAAGGATTAAGAGAGGCCAAAACGACTGCAAATCTGCTCCAGATTTTTAATAATAATAATTTGAATGTTGCACACCATTTGTGGCAGCGGGATGACTTTGAGGTTAATCAGACCAATTTGTCCTTTTAATTGCTTTCTATTCAGAGTAGATTCATTATATCATCTTGACTTAAATGGCGGAATTCTTCAAATCATCCACAGCTTAAGCGACCACATTAACGGCTTTGATTTCATTAGTACGTTAGCGGTAGCATTATCTTTTTTCTTTTTTTCTTTTTTGGCTTGCCCAACAGTGACTGAAAGGCATATTTGTATAGCGCCGACTCCGCGGAAAAAGTATTTGAAGCTCACATGTTCAAAACTTTGGAATTGGACACAGTGTACTTGTGTGTCACGCAAACAACACTTTTGCACAGTGAACAGGATGGGGAACAATAGTCTCGTTATCAAGAAGTGAAGGGGGGGGGGCTTCTTCTACTATATACATGTACTCAGTCATGAAAATTCAATTAGTGATCCCCCATTCTCTCTCATTTATATGGTCGAAGAGCACATGACAAGTGATCTATGTGAAATCCCTTTAAATTGGCATTGTGTGAAAACATGTCACACCCCTGTCTCTCTTCTACAGAGTGAACATCCTTTGCTCCCCAGGCTCCCTCACTACCTTATAGTCACTCTCCGCTACACAAAGCCACGCGAACAAGGCAATTTGCCTAAACTAGGGGGAATAAGTGTAAAACCTAAAGGGGATAGATTTGATTGATGCGCACCCATGTGAGTTCTTTGTCTTGAACAAGGCCCGTAGGTACTGTTTAATAATTTTTCAGGTAATAATCACGCTGTCAACGAGATGACGGGTTCTTACACAGACAGACTTAATGTTATGAGGAGATAATATATACCACTGAAATTTCTTTTATGCATTATTCTCCCCTCATAAAGCATGGATTTGGCCACATGATGTGTGTGTGGTATGTATTGATATCACTGTGTTGCTGGTAAATGACAGCATGGCCCTGACTGTGGATATGACAAATCCCTGTTGATGCAAACATTATTGACAAACAACAAAAGTCAATGTCACGCTGATGGACGCTGTGCATTTTTCCCTCCAGGAAGGCCAAGCAGCAAGCTATGTACTTGTGCTATACTCCAATACAGCACTTTAAGCAAAGGTGGAATGATTTGTTTCTCCTTATGAGGTTCAAATCTCAGAGATCTGTACAAAAACAAGTGTTTGTGGTTATAACCACGAGTACAGGGGCTCAAGAACTTTACCCTTAGCAGCATTAGCAATAGAGAGTCCATGTGGGTCACATGAGGTGACCAGTAATGATCTGGAGAGCAGTCCCCTAACCCCATACTTCATAATGGGCTTAATATGGTGTGTCTGAGGTCAGGACCCACTTTAGATAGGGGTGCAGTGATGTCAATTGTTTAAATAAAAGTTGAGAGGAACCACTTACATGTTTGCAGACATCCTACAATTATGTCACAGGTCATTACCTGCACTGAGGCCAGGTGATGGGCACAATGGAGAGGCAAAATTGACTCAGACTAAAATCGATGGCTAGGAATGGATCATATGATTATGAGGATATTGACAGATATGATTGATTTGTTCATGCTTTTGTGCAGAGGACCAAATTGAAATAAAACAAAGAGAAAAACAAATTAAATTCTATGGGCCTTGACAATGACATAGATTTGGGGAGGTGATTCCTAGCCGACAGTCACCTCTTACATGGTTTCAGGGATATAAAAGACAATAGCAGAAATACAGCGCCCTCATTATCCTTTGTGTCTAATGGGAGGGAAGACTTTGACTCCCAGTCAAAGTGTCTCTTGAGTCTTGAGGGATCCATACTTTTGAAGGCTGACGGGGTGCTGATGATTCTCTGATTATTCGATATTCTGAAAACGTTCATTTCCCTAATTCCTCTCCACATCACAGGGGCGAGTCCTGGTGAGTGTCTCATCTCGCCCTGCGCTGTGCACAGAGGGAGGTGTAGGCTCCTGCAGGAACACAGTCATTGGGGCTTTGAAGAGCGCCCTTCCCCCCTTTTGCCCAGCCCCCTCCCCACACATTCCCCGTGCCGCTTACCGAGACTAAGATCCTCTCGTCTGTTACATATGGATGTATAATTAATGAGATAAGAATATGCATCGTTTTAAGAAGCCATGATGGTGTCTGGTTTTTTTTGTGTTTTTTTTTTTTTGAGTGGTGAAGAGCATGCGCACACACACGTGCACAAATGCACAAAAACACACTCCGCTTCTCTTCCTCTGACGACCAAAGTTGTGATGTTGTGTGCGTGACAGGCGGGGTACAGAAAAGCACGCCTCACATCTCCTTTCATGTCACCTCTGTTGCATGGCTATACGTTGACAGCTAATATGAAAAGTGGCTTGTTTTGTCAGAAAAGTGTAAATAAACATGGCAACACTTCAAGTGAAGGTCACAACTCAATATCACATGACAAGCGCTCTGAGAGCACTGCAGCATTCAGCTTCTCCCACAAGACAACCGAGCAAACAAAAGTTATTGTCATAGATTGTAATGACCTGACTAAAACGCACATTTTTTTTTCTCCCATGCAGGTACTGGCTGCATGACAAGACTGACTAGGAATTTGTTAGCAGTAAGAGAAAACCTAATCCCCAACATTTGTGAATCAAAAACAACAACAACAACAAAAAATCTCAATTTTCTTCCCTCAAAAGGCAAATACTCCTGATGCTCACATTTAACACTTTTATACTGACACGGCCTATGGTTTTGACTACTGAGAGCAATCCATCCCTAAACCCAGTATTTACTGGGCCCCAAAACAACAGGAGAGGGAGAGAGGTGGAACGCAGCACAATCACCTATTCAGATCAGGTACTAATGAAGAATTCCATCTATCCTGAAATTTAATTAAAACCCCAAAGACTTCAGATGAGATGCGATTTGAAAGAGCCTGGGGCTGGTACACAAGCACTTGGTGGCGAAGGGAATCACACTGAAAGTTGATATCGTAATTGGTCCTGATGTATTTCTGCATTGCCTTTGCAGGAGCGTGGGATTCATCGCTGTATACAGAGTCTCAGCGGAGTACCTGCTCATTGAAAATGCCATCACTCAAGCACTGCAGATCTGCATGAAATTAGAGAGCAACTAAGACCTGATTGAAGGGGAAGAGAAGCACAATTGTTAAATGCATACATTACGGTTATTTTTCCATGTCTTTGGAAAATTTTAAAGTTAAAATGCAATAAGCGTTTTAGCGAAAGGATATTGAAGTAAATGGGCTGCGATTGTTTTCAAATGGAGTGGACTCTAGAAGTTAGAAGAAAAAAAATCATCTGAACCTGTGCCATAGTTTTTTTTCCTTAACCCCCACCGCCAAAAAAAAAAAGGTGTCTATCTACTGATTAATTCCTCAAATTTGCCCCAATGCCCTCAATCATATACTCCGTGGTGTCGCGACTACTGGTTGAAAGGACACTAATTGTCCATTCTTGGGGCTCTTTCGTTTTCCTTGCCATAGGTGACTAGTCAAGCCAACAATAAGCTCATTCAAACTTTACTACCATTCACATGTTCTCATTAAAAAAAGCTTCCTGTCTGAAAATGTCAAGAGTGGAATTCGATCAGTTTCAAAGAATGTGCCAAGAATCATGGAAAAGCTTGCCAAGACTAACACGCGTGGTAAGAGCTGCCACAGATTACTGAACCAAGTTACAGCTCTGTGTTCTGTTCTCTCTCCTGCCCTCACTCAGTCACCCACTCACCCACCCACCCCCACCTACTCACCCTTTTCTCTCTCTCTCTCTCTCCCTCCCCCCCCCCTCTCCCTTTCTCTCTCTCTCTCCCTCTCTCTCGCTCTCTCTCTCTTGGCCTCTCTTTCCCTCTCGCTTGCTCTCCCTCAGCCATAAAATACTTCATTATAACACAGTGAGCCAGTGAGTGTAAGTGATGTAACTGACAATTAAGAGTGAAAGCCTGATCCCAGTCATGGCTCTGCAAATATTTATCCGTGACAGACCTCCTTGCAGGGCGGGGTGGTGAAAGGCAGGGAGAGGGAGACTCCCAACGGTGTGCGGCTCGCCGAAGTACGCCTGGAGCCATTCAACACCGCGCTGCAACTCGGGACTCGTTTCTGCCGGGCTGTCGTTGACCACACAGCATAAGGAAGAGGCCTCGTCGCCGTCGCTGCTCCTGAGAGGGATATAAGGTTTTTATTTTGGGAGGGGGGTGGACTGCGGTGATCAGGGAAGCAGTCATAATAAGGAGTTCTTGGTTGAACTGCAGTAAGTTATGTCACAAGAGTGTAATAACATGTCATGGGTGATACAAACGCGAGATGACATAATTTGGTGAGTGAGATGAGAGGTGTTAATCAAGACTGTTTGAAACAACAAGTTATGAATTTTGGGCACGACCCGTGGTAGCTGCGCTGTGAGAAGTTTCAGAGCTGTGAAAGATCATTCAGCAAAGCATAGCAGCAATAATCCGGACATTTGTTACAATGGATCTGAATGCATTTAAAGTGTGAAAAAATGAAGAAAATACTGTCAGCTAATGAGAAAAGGTGTTAACATATTACTTCAAACATCTTTGCAGTTTGAACAGTTGTGCAGGAAAAAAAACAAAAGTTATGAGTAAAGCAAACAGTTTCAACCATGCTTGGGTCTAGTTTATATAGTTCATGACTAGTATAAATGGATTTTCTCTGGCCGGAGTGGAGGGGCCCAGCAATGCACTGGACTTGGACGTGCGTCTTAGCATGAGTCGATGCTTGGAGGAATTTGCCGACGGTTGAGTTGGCATCACTTAACAGCTGATTTTTCTCTCTGCTGCTGACCACCCCCTAGGTCAAAGCAAGCAGACTGACCCATATTTGACACTTAAAGACCCTACTGGGATATTCCTCTCTTAGCATGTGCATTACTGTAAAGTGGACCTCAAGCTGTGTTGTGGATCTAAAACATGCCGCCAATTCCATTAACTGGTGTACAGGGCTTATAAATAAATAATATCACCATTTAAGTGCCCTTTTTTCAAAATTGGTTTATCCTGTATGGTATTAATAATAGACATTTACTTTGTTAAACACACAGGGCGTCTCTCTCCTCCTCGCCCAAATACATCCAGTCAACATTGCCCTAAGTGTTTCTACACTTCCACAGGTCACAGTTTGAGCAATGTTTTATATTGGACATGTGAAGCTGAGGTTTACTGGAGTGTTATGACTGAGCAGGTCAGTTTTCAGAGGGCGGCTCAGCCCGCTAGTTTTGTGGTCGTGTGATGAAAATCTCCGAGGTGCCATTTAACAGAGGGTGTAAATACAGTAAAAAGGTGTAAATACTCTCATTTCTAAATAAACCGCACAGCGGTTTATAGTCAAGTGGTGAAAAGTCGGAGACCCACCAGCGGTCCTGTGCCGAGACCCATTCAAACAATGGCCATGGCTCATGGCAATCTCTGTCGGCATGGGTGAGTGCCCAGCCAGCCCCTACTTGTCATTGTCTCTCCTTTCTATATTTCGCTCCCTCCCTCCCTCCCTCCCCTGCCCATCTCTCCCTCCTCATTTCCCCCTCTCCATTTCTCTCTATTGCTCTATCCTCCCACTCTAGCTCTTTTGGCTTCCTATCGCCTACAACCCCCCCCCCCCAACACACACACACACACACACACACACACCTCTTTCTCTCAGCAAGGCTCTTCAGGCCACTGTTTCCTCCCCCCCCCCCCCCACCCCACTCCACTCCACCCCACCCCCCCCTTTCTCTCTGAGAGGATGTTCCAGCCGCTGCACACTGACAGCTCGGGGATATTGTGTGTGGAAATGTTCCTGTTCCCAGACCCGCAGGCCCTTACAATCTTACTGGACAAAGGGTAGAGCACCTTTGCTTAAGGCTTGGCACCTTTGACCTCCAACTCCACACTTCAGACTTGTCACTGCGGCTAATTTTCTTCCCCTTGGCCCTCCGTTACGGATGCTTCCACCCTAAAGGTGTCGGGAGTGATGCAACGTTGACACTAGTAAAAGTTAATGCAATTCAGTACATGTTACGGCCAAAAACAACAACAACATAAAAACGTGGTACAACATCAGTTTAGCTGAAGTCTGCCACCGCTGGCAGTGACGGGGGGATTGTTTTTAAAAGAGCATTTAAGCGGTGAAAATATAGCTCAGGCATTGGCAAGATTTCCCATCTAACCACAATGGAGCACAAATCAAACAACATCATATGATCTTTATGGAGACCAGATTGGCAGATATGAAATTGTGCCCTTGAAATGAGAGATTAGCCATATGTAATAAATGTCACTCCAATTACGATGAAACTCTCAGAGGAGAGGCAATCCACAGATTGACTTGAGGTAATTGCCATGGCACAGGGATTGTCTTCACAGTGTATGAAAACTAACTACTATAAGTTTTTTAATACACGTTTTTAATAACGGTGTTTAGGTTTCAGTAAACAATCTAAATATGAAAAGGATAAAAAAAGAAAAAAAGAAAAATACATTTCTTTTTCGAAATAACCTATCTGTTGACCAGTTAGAATAGCAGCAGTTTCAATATCCTACAGGCAATCAGTAATTTATCAAACGTGAGGAAATAAGAAACTAATTCTAAACTAGGCAGGGTTTACTGCTGTAAAAAGAATATTTCCCTTGATAGCCGATTGTGATTTGAGAGAATTTCTAATATTGTGCTCCTGTCACAATCAATTTCCAATTACCATAAATCATTGCTCTGTAAAGTGGTAGTCATTTGGAGTTCTACCTATTTTCTAACTCTAATATAACGAATGAATTGAGCATTTATGAAACTGTTTTCCAGGTTATTCCATTCATTCTGGATAAAAAAAAACAAACAATGAAAACAGATGAAAAGAAAAAGGCGATTAATAATACTGTATCGAGAGAAAAGAAACTCCAATTTCGTCAGAATCTTCGGACGTACTCTGCATCCTTTGTTCAGAAACTCCTGTTTATGACTCCCTCTGTCCAGCGCAGAAATATGAACCTAACAATTTAACCCTACGACATAATTGAAAGGCGTTATAACAATCGGGTGAGGGGCGTAATGGTGTAGCACGCACAAAAAAAAGGAAAAACTCAGAACTCATGCCTCCATCCCATGAAGCGTGATGGCGCTCATCCCGACTCGATCGGCTGTCACTTTTGACACCGCCTGTCAGAGTTCTCCTTCACCGATCATGGGTAACATGGCGGGTCAGAGGATGAAATAGAAAAGGCCAAGACCAGTTCAATATTTTTCTCAGCCTTATAGCCACAGATACTTAACTCAGAGACGTCAAAGACTCAAGAGAGCATGAAAAAAGCCTAAAATGACTGTCTAAAAAGGGAAAAAAATACAGCATGTCTCTATGAATGTCAAGATCCTGATGGTCTCTGAGCCAAAGGCTGTGATACAATTGTAAGCCACTTGCTCAATGCAGCTCGTTCAACCATTTGAAGATCATTCAGATGCCTATCTAGCAACTGCAGAACTAAAGTCAAGAGCTTTATGAAAAAAAAGCTGAAAGGGATTCTTTCTATTCCACGCCATAGGACCAGATCTGCTCTCCAGTATTTTGGAAGGAACACAACTGGGGCCAGATTAACTGCTCTCTAGATATCCAACAACTCTTATTAGCAATTGTCCACCAAAGAGGCCACAACACTCAATCCAATACATAAAGATGGTGGTAAAATACTGCGGAGTAAGCAACAAAGCACACAACAATTAGGTCTTCTCCCAACTGGCCAGCCACAGGAATCAGTGAAGGCATGTATTACCAGAGCCTTAACTCTTGCTCCATTATGTAGAGTATCCACACCCCAACGCTGCAATGTTTATCTACAACAGACTACTGAGCAGTTTCAAATAGCATTTTTACCCTCTATTCTCAAGTGCCACTGTGAGAGATTCCAATTACCCGAATGGTAAGGAGCCAGTGAGGGAGACATAAAGTACATTAGGGATCCCCTGTAACTGCAGGGACCTTTTAGAGCCTCGACTGAAGAGGGCCGAGAGACTGGGGGGACAGTGACCCAGCATGGATAGCCTCTGTCAAAATTTGACCACGTCAAGCACAAAGGCATTATGGGAATCCAGTGTCACCAAGTCCTAATTACTGTCTGTGTTCAGAGCAAATTACTGCCTTGTTCCTCTGATTAGCGAGGAGGCTAATCTTCACCTGTGTACGCCAGCACTGCTGAGGGCCCTTGAGTGTTAGCGCTTCGTCTTCTGTAATTTATTTTTAAATCAGTGCCCGCTCCCAGGAGTTTTGAGTGTTTTGTTGTGAACCGCTTACCATGATCCCCACCACCGCCCCCTCACCCCTAAATCCTTGACTAAATCCTTGTTTGGTGCCGCAGGAAGATAAGCAAGAACAACACTTGGGCATAATTGACTCGTACTCCTCTCCAAGATGTCAGAGCAGAATCATCTCTCTGCATATTGCCTTGGTATGTTCCACGCTGTACACTTCTGCATGCAGCAGATACAGAATCCAATCAAGTTCTAAAACAAACTCGCACAACCCTCACGCCTAAAAACTTCTCGGTTGACTGCGGGGGGGGGGGGCAGCAATAGTTGCCATTAGCTGACTCTCTGCTGCGAGCATCCCCTCTCTCTCGACAATCGTCACTCTGGAGGTTCTCGTTTTAGAAATCACAACATTTGCAAATTTTCATCCGAGTGAATGTCAGTGTCTCGTCTGTGCAGGGCGGTTTACAGGTAGTGTGTTACACAGGTGTTGGTTTACACAGGAAATGGCACATGCAGCCTGATTGAGGCTGTCCCAAGAGATGGAGGCATAAACACAGAGCACAGATGGGTCCAAGGGCCAGTGGGAACAGCACCTTAATGAATATGCAGCTGAGTACTACACTTCACAACATGCAAAACACAATTCTAACGCCGGTGTAAAAAATAGAACAAAAATCATCTGAATATCATTGTAGAATGAATAATTCATATTATTTCTAAAGGGACCGTGTCAAAATGTCTCCACCTACTTTACTGATGATAACATTCAGTTTCTAAGCAGATATCTATTTGTATGACATAGCACTTTGGCTTCCACTTTTACCCCTCAGTTACAATTTTTAGCACTCCAATTGAGACTTAATTATGTTAAGGGATATCAAAATAAAATGAATTTGAATTATGTATTATATATTCTGCTGCATGTCAGTGAACAAGGGACAGAGTAAGCAAAAATAAAAAAAGAGTGAGCGAGAGCGAGAGAGCAACATGAGAGAAGTGAGAGAGGAATAAATTGGAACAGAGAGAGGACCTGAAGTTGTTGATGTACTTCCTGGTGTGTGAGCACATCACATAAACAGGCCCCAAACATGAGACACATTTACTATACTGCTATTCAGTGTGAACAAGTACATTGATTCACAACACTACACAAGTGTGAGAAAACAATAAATGCATCACCTCAGATATTTCACACCGGCGTTGGTTGTGTGTAAGAGATGTTGCGACAGCTTGGGTATTAGCGCTGGATGGATGGAAAATGGCTGGCTGCTTGTGAATGCCTATGTGACTGGGGTGATGGGTTCGACACAAAAACACTCCACCTCAGAACAATTAGGCTGTTCTCAGGCCCCATCCAGTGTTGTCGGTGATAATGGAAAGCAGTGAGGATAACTGGTGATAAATAGACTTTAACACCCTCCTCCTTAAGACCAATGCAAGTCCTCTCGTATGGTTAACTAATCATGACCATGGCCAGCAAATTCATACAAAAGACTAATTACTGTTGTACTTCACTTCAATCTCAACAGCCTCTTATACAAGGACTTGGGGTTCTGCCTCCTTTCTCCCCTCGATGAGGTTTTTTTTTTTTTAAGTACGCCTGATGTTAGACAAAAGCGTTTAAAAATCAGTGATTGCTTTCATCGGCTTTAATTACATTCAGAAATGGCATTTCTGCCTCATAATACACCCCTATTGTTTCAGAATTATCTGGCTTGGAGAGTAAAATCTACAATATTTGACGATGCGCCCGAGCTAAATCGCCTCTTGAAATTGAAATATGCTGCCGAAATACAAAATAAAAAGCCAGCCTTTGCTCCTGATATACTGGAAGCTCCTTGGCTTTCTGCAGAATGCTATTATTATGCATATCCAGGTAGAAAGTTAATTAACCCAAAGCTTAAGCTAATTATGGTAGCAGAATGCTATCAACCAAATGCTTTCAGTCAGACAGCTGTCCAGAATTTCATTTGCTAATCATTTGTCTTTTGCCGGAGCATATGGTACATTTCCCCACTATCACAGGAACAACAAACAGATGAAAATCATTAACTAAAAACAATGTGCAATGTGAAAAATCAGACACAGATTTATAAGGCTTTGTGTCAGAGAAAAAAGGAGGATTTATGGTCTGGGAAATATAATGATAATTTTTGGTTTGAGCCACTTAGGATTTTCGGCAGATCACATGGCCCATGTGTGCTGGGAATTCAGATGCACAAATATATTGTTTATATCTATATGCAAATGAGACAGAATGTTTATTGTTTATTCTTGTAATATTAATTAGAAATTTATATAGGAGCATGTGCAAAGGACCTTATTCTTAACAGTTTTTAGCTTCTAGCCCAATTTGAGCCTGTCTTCCATTGCAACATTTTTGTGTCGTTATAATCAAAAGTCCCTTATCTCTGTATTAAATCAATTATATTCTGAAAAAATACTTTGTGCATTTTTTTTCTTAAAAATGTGTCATACTGGCTGTTAAACAGTGACTGATATCAGCATTGACTCGCGACATTATCAAACAATAAAGGCTACTCGGGTTCTAATGCAACATGTCACACACAGGCTCCTGTAGTACATTTCTATTGAGGACCTCACAAGCTAAATTGCTTTTTTCCAGCTCCCCCACATCTCAGCTAGCTTGACATTGATCAAAGCATTGTAAAATAATATGCTCACAAAATGTCTCGGGGCAGGAGTCCAGCCCCTTTTTTTCCATTTTTCACCCTAATAAAAAAGTGCTCTATGATTTCCCCTGTATTATGTGTCTGTACTCTGTGTGAAAGAGGTAAGACGCATCATATTTCAGATAATAGTAATCTCCTGTAAACAAAATGCGGATCATTTTTCTGTGAACACTGTGGCCATGCTAAACGAAGAGGGGGAGCTGGTTAACAGGGAGGCTGGTGCAGGGCCCCAACAGGGGTTGTTGAGATGTAATGAATTTGTTCATCTGATGGTGCCTTCAGGGCTGTCGTTAGACTCGCAGAGGAGGCTGATTTCAGGAAATGTTCCTAAGATCAGTTAGGAAGCAAAAGGGGCTTGAGACGTTTCTATTAGGAAAAGCTGACGGTCATGGTGGGTAAGCAATGCTTCAAGTGCGTTTATGTAGCTATAATGGCATCTATCAATAACTATCTATCAACGTCACCAATGCTTCTGTCTCGCTTCTCGGCACCAGCCAAAGGTACATTTTGAAAGCAAAAGTGAGCAAACACAGTTGTCCAAGGCCTTAAAGGTTGGACTCAGCTCTAGATATCTGGCTCTCCCCTTTATACTACCATATGCAAGTTATCCATGTCTTTTATCCAAAATATGTACTCAAATGTCATTTATCATGGTGACTTCCTAAGCCTATATCACACCACACCCAAAGCTGGAAAGAGCCTTGTTTAGTATGTCATAAATAAATCAATGGAAATGACCGATCTAAACTATTGCTGCTACAGACAGGCTTTTCTGAGATCTACATGTAAAGCCTGTTGCAAAGATAAGCCCATATTTTGTCACTTTATCTCGCCTCCCTTAATGCCTGTTTACATGGTGTTACTCCATATGTCTGAGCTGGCTATACTTCCCCATCCTAGTACAATGACAATGTATTCAGCTGGTCATGATGAAATCTGAACATTGATTTCAAACTCACACCTTTCAAAGAAAATCTGCAGTGGAATAGACGCAACACTTATGACCGACATAGCAAATGATATTAAAGTGAGAAATGATCTACTGATGCGAATCATTAAATTCATTTGCATATTCCTACTGAACCTGAACACACAAATTAAACCCCGTTCTGATGGAGATGGAGAAAGGTGCTTGTGCATGGTTACAGGACATCTTCCATAATCAAAATTCCATATTATTAATTTTCTCACTTCAACTCATTAACAAGTGGAATGTTTTTACTGCTTGATGAATTTTAGGAAATAGCAGACAGTCAAGAAGGAAACACATGTTGAGGTATAATATACAAGGCCATTAATGGGTTTCCATAAATTAGAATTTGCCGTACATTTTCAAAAGGATGACTTCCTGTCTGGGTGCATTTGAAAATGGTTTAATTTCCCAAACCAATCAAGTTTATCAAATGTGAATCTGTGATACATGGATATTTAATTTCAATCTAATCAAAACTAATCTGAGACGTTGGGTGTGGACTTGTAAAAATCAGGAATAAGTACCTCTTAATACTGATTTTAATCAAGTCCATTCGCTTCAGTAAGACTGTCAACATTCTAACAATTTTGAGGAATGGGGCAGGCATGAAATGCAGTTGCACATAACAGGATTTCTGGGGTTGTCTAACACTCCAAATTGTAGTATATAAGTCAGGAATAACATAAATAAACAAGAGGGAACAGACCATGCTCCCCGTGGCCTTTGGTGACCCTACAGACTTGAGTTCTAATCAACTCCCTTGTGGATAATAGAGGGTTTTTTTTCTCGAAATTTCGAATTTACTGCAGAAAGAATCACAACCACATGCCACAAGAAATCTAATTTCAAGCCCAACTGTATTCTAGTGTCCCTCATATTTCTAGTGCCTGCTCATATTTGCCCAACTTTCTGCAGGATATTTCTTGTGGGATCTACAAAAACGCCCTGCATCCGATGAGGAATGGTAGCACTCCATCATGGCAGTGGATTGTGTCTGCCTGTAAATTTCACACCTTTGTTTATCACGTCACCGGGCCGGCTGTTGAACAGTACCTTTCAGCAGGTGCGACATCCATTAGGATCTGGATGGTGTGCACACCATTCTCACATCCACTGACTTGGATCTCCCCCAGGGGGCTCAGCAATGAGATAGTCTTCTGAGTGCACTGGCTCTCCCTCTGCTTCTTCATCTTGCTGCTCTGCTAAGGAGGCACAAATTACACTACGTTCAATGACATATTCATGTGGCAACTTTCAGAATTTCCCACACTATTTGCATTGAATGATCTATTGAAAACCTAGCAGGCTACCAGTATGTGATGGGCTGCATATTTGAACACCTACCCTCCAAACAATGTCATGATTTGACTTGATCCTTACATTACTATCCAATATTTCTTTTGTGCATGGAAAAGAATACGCCTATCTAACCAATAAATCGCCCATTTTTTCCTCCTTTCTGTTCTATATATCACATAAATGAGAAAAACAATGCAGTCTGTTCCCTTGTCTGGTGGGGGATTCCCTAGATAGCTCGACATTATTTTCAATCCGTCATTTTTGGTTGATGGCCGGGATGTTTTTCTAGCATTAAATTTGTTCCTTAGGGTGCAACTCCAATGGGATTCTGGTTTCCAGCCCTTAACAACAGCAAAAACGTGCAGCTTTTCTGACGACTGAGATGGATACTGGCAATAACCAGACAGCAGTTTCTTTTTTATTTTTACTTTGAGGGAAGGAGAAATGATTGACTATGTTATATGTGAGTTTTTGAGAGATGGAGGTTATAATAAATAAAGGTCACATTGATTAAGGCTCCTACCAAGAAATCACTTCTTCCTAGAACTCTGACCTGAAAACCAACTATAGGTTGCCTAAAAAAAAATCACTTTTATCTTTGGACTTCATTGGACTTCCTGATCTATCTTTACACATCTATTGTGTTGACTTTTATTCTGATATGCAGACTTTAAATTGTGGGTTTTGATAGATTTTTCAATTCTAAAAAAGGCCAAAAAAAAAGTTTGGTGTAGGTGGGATGATTATAAACACAAATGTTAAAAGCAAATTCCATTGACAGAAAAAAGGTACTTTTACCCCCCCACCCCACACAATATGTCTGCCAGTAGTATTCCTAGAATATCACAGATGTGTGTCCCAAGTTACTCTTGCAGTTCCCACTGTATTCTGCAGGGAATTGCCTGAATTTACAATCAAGTGAGACATTCGGAAGCAATCAATTGCTGCCAAAAGTACAATGCATTTTGGCCAAGCTCTTAAAACAGCATATCTATCAGCATAATAACAGTGCGGTAGTGGGGTGTGGTTTAGCCTCGGCTGCAAGCGGTGAGGGGGCGTGGGTCGCGGGAGAGCAGACGCGACAGCGACGCTGATTAGCGATCAGCCTCAGGTGTGCCAATCTGCAGTGGCGCACGGTCCTACACACTGGCTGACAAACGAGAGACAGAGAGGGGAGTGCAAGACTATATAGACGTTGTAAAAACTGTTCCGCCGAAACCGTGTCTGTGCTCCATCCTGAACCTGTCCAGTGGCAACAACGTTGCCACAAACAGATTTCCATAATGGCCATGCCAATTTTCTTTTCAATGCATCTTCCACTGTTCTGTCCTTTTAACCAAACTAGTATGTGCAGGTCTTTAAATGGAAGTAAGCATTTGCTTGAAGTTCGACTCTGTACGCAGGCCCCTGTGCAAAGCTGAGTGCACATGAGTCAGTCAGTGGTTTGTAACTCACGCTTTCATCGACGTTGCAGGCTAGATGAGTCCTCCAACTTTTTACTATTTCACTTGAGAAGCCAGTCAATATTTTACTAACACAGCCAGGTGAGAAGTTGCGACGCTTCGTAGTGTTTATTAAAACAACTGGCGCTGCTGTTATTTCGAAATATCTCGTTCAGTATCGCTGGAGTACCGTAAATAGCCAAGTTAGGCATAATGTTGTCGTATGGTGGTTTAGTCCACTAAAAGCAGTACAGTCTGGATTCAGTATCTACATATCGTCTGCAATGAAAAGGTCCACGAAACTTTTCTCCCTCGTTTGCAGGGGAACGTTAGACGTGTTAGCGTCACACGCTAATGGCCACGCATTTACAGTCAAACTCCCGCTTTGTTAAACTAACTCGACAGCGCTGGGTTGTTTAGCCGTGTTTACAAATTGAACCTAAGTACAAGGCTACTGCTCCTTTACCAAAGACGAGACGTGTTAAAATCAAAACAAGGTTTAGGTGCCGACAGCTTACGTCGTGTAAACACGCATTCGATGCTTGACAAGCCGTTTTCCCCTTTCCTGTAGAAAAACGATGTGTTGATCACTTTTTTTCCGGGTTCTCTCGACAATGTGATTGAGATGACCAATCACAAGAACCGAATTTCTTTTCCCGTTCAATGATTGGTTAAAAAAATCGCTCCGCCCCTGCCGCTGAAAAAGGTTGACTACCAAATAATCGATCCAAGGTTGTCTGATGTCTTGGTTTCCAAATTGGGGTTAAAGATCATTATGGTTTCAACTACAGTGAAGAAGACTAATACTAGCCCGTTGGTTTAAATGGATATTAACTTTATTCGTTGTCTCTGATGTTTTCACAATCTTGAGAAATGTGAAAATTTGTATTTTAATCATACATTTCAGACCCCCCAATAACTGCTACCCCAGAACAAATACAGATTTCATACCTTGAATTTAAAAAGGGAGGGTGGGGGGGGGGGCTAGTCTCATGGTTAACCTCTCCTCAAATTAGGTCTTCAGCCATTTAAGGGATCCTTTGGATGAAATAGTTGCTCTGGGGAAGATATTTTACTTAGAAAACAACCAATAATATCTCATCTGCCACTTACAATGATGCCAAATGCCTATACACAATCACTATTCACTATCAGTTTATCAGAGATTTATTCATCAATGCAGCTTCAGGCGAGACAAAGTTGACTCATGCTTCCTGGTGTACAAACTTCATTCCTATCTAAATGTATGTCATAAGTCAAAATATTATTTCTGAAGTCTGCTGTCTTGTGCTATTTTATTTGTACCTTGGTGGTGACTTTGTTTTTTTGCATGCATCTGTTTGGAATGTGCATGGGCCTGCATGGGCCTGTGGCCCACACCCCATCTCAGTGGTGATGGTGGGAGCGGGAGAGAAAACGCCACCCCTGCAGAGACCATTTTGAAATCTGTGAGGATTTCCGTGCCATCTGGACCCGCTGCCAGTCTGCCCCAGATAGTAAGGGTTGGCAACGGTACCCGACGGTGCAATATGGCTCTCTCTTTAATGAACTACTAACTGTCCCCCGTTTTAATTGATGTGACATTTGAGCCATTTATCTCTGACATTTCAATGAAGGATGATTCTCAGCCTTGCCATTTACTTTTTTTGTGCTATTTTCTAAGAGTCATTTGCATTTTGCTGCTCTAAACCTGCTTTTTGTCTCTCATTAGCTAATTAGAGAGGGACATGCACAATCAATACAAATGAACATAACCTAGTTTGATTTAGGCTTGATGAGGGATAATCAGAAATCACTGCTTTCTTAAGATTTATCAAAAATGGCGTGAAGGGCTACCTGTGGTAAAAGGTGACTTAGGTAAAGCCTTGTAACCTTTACCCACATACCAACATGTAGCCTACAGTGTGGAACAACTTATGTTCACAGCGTGAAGAGAATCAAGTTCAATTAATCAGCATACGATTGCAGTAAGCAGCCCCCTCTGCTGGATCCTCTGAGCCACACTGTTTGGATTGATTCAAATACAGGTGCTACGCAATGATCTACGCATGGGATATTTCTCCTATTGCATTTTTATACTTAGCAGAGGCTCAAATGTCAAATATAGCAATCCATTCCAAATATTCCAAAATTTTCAATTATTTCTTAAAAAAATGTTTTTTGTTTATTAATCCATGACATCCTGATTAACCGTACAAACCTCATACTCCTTTTTTTAAGATATAACAAAACAGTTTTCCAGATGAGTTCAAGCACTGAAAAAAAAACAGGAAATACTTTGGCCATGGTGAAGTGAAATGAGTAGCCTTAAATGCGTGTGAATGACATACTTAGTATACTAAAGGTTCCAGACCCAATTGTTTTCCATACTAACACACATTTTTAATCTTTTAAAGATATCCTTTAAAAACACATTTCCACTGATGACGACTGTTCCTTTGATTGTGAGCGGCATCAGTGCCAAGGTGTGGTGCCCTGTCTGTGTTGGCAGCAAGGCTGACATCTTTTGTTCGAGACTCAAAGAGCTCCTTTTCCTGTTCAGTTTCCCTCACTATTTTTGTTTGTGCAAGGTGTTGATAGACTTATACAGTGCACAGCTTCCTCTTGGTATGTAGCACCAGATGTTTGTGAGAATAACAACCCTGGCTTCTTTGTAATGACAGAAATTGTTTATGAGCAATTTTGTCCCCCTGCTAGCGTATGATTGTCATGGCTCAGTCGTACGTATACTGTCTGTCTCTGTCTCACTCCCTCTTCCTGTGTTCGCAATCTCACTCTCATGTTGGCGTGGGAGGAGTTGAAGTCATTTATGATATCAGATATACTCTAAGAGAGCAGGAATGTCCTGACAGACCCAGCAACCGCCATCCTCTCACACGGTGGTGTGTGTGTGTGTGTGTGTGTGTGTGTGTGTGTGTGTGTGTGCGCGCGCGTGTGTGTGCGCGCGTGTGTGTGTGTGCGTGCATTTTAATCAGGAGAAATGGCTCTGAGGGCCTCATGTTGCACATTGAGTAGGTCTGGGTGTTCTCATTGTGTATACCCATTGTACAGTAGATGTTCTGTCTGTTCCTCTACATCAAACCATGAAGCTGTCCCTAAAAAAAAAACCAAAAAAAATTAAAAAACCCTAAGAGCAACCTGTTATTTTGTTCTTTGTACTTTGACACTTTGTAATTGCAGCCCTCTCTGCAGAATTAGCCTGATCTTCAGATAAGAAACACACCGGCCACAAAGATGAGGAAATATTGTTCTCCAGCCTCTGGTGCCCACTTATTTAGTGTGCCGGTGCGTCTCCATCTCCCATTCTGTGATATGATGTGGCTTCTCTATTTTACTGTTGACATAGTGCTATGAATGTCTAAGCGCTTTGCAAATGAAGAGGCTTGAACTCCTGACAGGCAGTGTCGTTGGCGCCGTGACACACTGGCCCGCACATGCTGTGCGGCATAATGATGACATTAGGATCCAGTGATAATATCAGGACGCACTTCAGATAAATGACTGATAAACCAGGGGTTGTGCCTCTCGTATTACACGCTTGACAGAGCAGCTAATCAGTGTCCAAGTGACTGCTATTACATAAATCATGAGCTCGACTTTGATGCATATTCCATCGGTGTTCCCTATTCATCACGTCATCTGGGGGAGACTCTCTGGATGACTGGCTGCCGGGCCAGCACACATTTTAAGAGCACATTATGTTTTCATTAGAATTTGATATGATCCATTCCAGTGTTGATTTGATTTTACGCGCTCAGGTCATTTGATAGGAAACTACCAAGGAGAGGGAGTGTATTGTTACACTGCTTAGGCTGCAGTGTCTGTCATCTCTTCCTCATTGTCCGTGTTTATGGTGAAGCCAGCTGTTGATTTACAGCATTGTTACCTGATACCATTGTACGAATTTACACAAGTGCTGATGAATTAGGACTGCTTATAATGAGCCGAACCCTGCGATACTGATTTATCAAGCGTTAATTTCACAATCGGAATCAGAATCATGTTTATTGGCCATGCAGGTTTGCACATACATGGAGTTCGACTCCAGTTTCGTGGCTCTCTCAGTGTGCTTAACATAGAATAACAACACTACAACACAACAATCTTCAGATATATACACAAGGGTTGACTTATACAGGCGAAATAAAAGGTGATAAGGGGGCAATGATGCAGAGAATATATCAGAGATGATGAAATAAATAATTTGAATGCACATTTAGCCACGTTACATCCTAATCGGCATTTCAAAGGTGATCCCCCAAATGTGCAAGAAATGAAGATGGAAGGAAGACGTGTGATTTTGAAGTGAGTCACCATGTATGTTTTATTCTCCAGTATTGGGGTCAGAGGATGTGAAGGTGGGGGTGTTAATTTAATCCCCATTCTTACCCAGAGCATGGCCACACTCTCTAAGGAGCTTTATCTCTGACAACTGTGTCAAATTAGAGAGACCACAAGCCCCTCATAAAGAATATGTCTGTCAGACTACATTGTTCCTGGCCTCTGAAATATACGGCCGACTGAGACAAAAATAGAAGATAACACCATAGTCCCACAGTTGGACTTGAACATGATGAAATAATTTCTGAGCCATGTGATCCTGCCGGTGCGACAGAATGCTGATAAAATTGACATTTGAGTATAATTTGGCATCTTTGTGTTTTCATAGTGTTGGGTTTCATTAAATATGGGTGTTGTTACATTCACACTGAAACACACCTGTACCTATTCTACGATTCAAACCGATTTTGCTCCACTTTAATCTATGAAATGAATATGAAATTTGCTTAATGAGAGTTATCCAGAAGCCCATATTGTTCATGATTGTGTTACCGTGCAGCCGGCTGTGTGTAATTGATGGGCGCACACCGTTCCATTAGCCGTGGTGCATAACTCCAGGTCAGTCCAGTGTGATAAGTGCCTGTCATTTATCTCTATGATATCGTTGCTGTCCCGCAGTCAAACATGTAAAACAACTCTTAATGTTCTCCCTAGTCCCCTATGGGTGTTTGTCCCTGTTATCATCATTGCCTCTATTCTAGGGGGACCTCCTCTGGAGACAACATTTTCATAGACCTTTGACCTAAACCATATTTTCCATTTGAATGGTCCGACTAGTGAATATTTACAAGCGTTTTAATGTATAATAGATCTCGTCTGTGAGGATCAGGAGCCATTTTCTGCTCAGTCAGACTCTGGCGCTGGCCTCGGCCCCTTGCTTGAGGTAATATTGACCCCTGTTAAAAAGCAAAATGACCTGGGCCTCATTTAGGCCAAGTAGTATGCATACATACTGCATGACTCCTGAGGGCATACATGTTTATAACAAGTAAAGCTGGTGGTCCTGAATGTAAACATCACAGCACTGTAATATTACTGTATCAGTACAGTCCCAGACGGTGCTAGATTTAATAATGCGGGTGGATTATATAAGAGAGAGAAATAAAGTAGTAATTTGAAATTGTTTGGGGACCTTTTGTGTCAACGGTTATGGAGGCTAAGGGACAATTGCATTCCCTCAGGCCGCTGCTAAAAAGGCAATGGCTTTCCTCGTACACGTGCAGCATTTTGGAATCTACATGCATTACTAGCACCAGAGGCTGTTATCATGTGATTAGTAATACATAATACATTTGATTCTATTATCATGCAAGGAAAATGAATGAACGTGGAAGAAGGAAGAGCACATTTGTGCTGAATACCGTCTCCACGCGGCGCTCCAATATACGTTTTAAAAGGGAAACAAGTCAGGGTTTGCTACATGGGTGCTTATACAACCACGGGGTTTTTAATCTCTTTCTTGCCGATGTAAGTCCCAGTAATTGCTATATTTCCCTTTTTGTTTCAAGGACCTTTGACGATCCCTTGGCTTGCATCAGAGGGCAAAGTCATTAGTGGAGAAATGAGCTCAAGTGAAGAGAAGGAGATTGCGGGGCTCCCAGTGTGATTGGAAACTTTACCAGACATAGCATCCTAATTTGAATTCAATTTCCAATGTATATGCGATGCATAAGGACAATCAGAAAACATATACTTATGAAATGTTTTTTTTTATTTATTTCTATTTCTCCTTTTACTGCGGTGACAGCTTCAAATGAAGAACGGAAGGCTCTTCTCTTTTGTCATGTTTTTATTATAGTATACTCTAATTATGTTCACATAGTTTACGCTTATGGTCAAGCATAAAATCTCTAATACAATTATTGATTAAAATGGTGATCCAAATCAGCCGCTTAATAAAGAGTAGATCATGCCACGGGAGGTAAAATGACAATATGTTCTGTGATATCATGCTCATCATTGAAATAAGTTGTTCAGAGGGGGGTAGGCCGGGGACATATGAAATATGAAATCCTGTCAATCATACTGCAGTACACAACACTTTGCTGCGGTTGGGTGACAGTGTTTCTTTGAAGTAAATCACAGACATTAGAAATAAAAGACAGGCCTGTTGACTTGTTTCATGCTGGGAATCGGTGGCCCGGCATGTGTTGCTCATGTGGAACTGCTGTCCCCTGGGCCCTAGCACTGCTCCCTGGGGTGCACTGCATATAATTACCCACAATCCACCCTGAAACAGCTCTCATTTACAGTAATCAACAGTCTGCACTTCAAAGGATCCATGTGGCATCAGACACCAAGAAGCAGCATGCGTTATTACAAATTATTATCACTGCCTCTCAATTACCTACAGTATATGTGCTGAGGCTGAGGACTGTGTTAACTACAGAGACTATGAAAGCCCAACATGGTTAATATCCATTAAGAGCTGACGAGGGCCATGCTGATGCACTGTGTGTCGCTAATAACTTTAAAACAAGCCTGGCTCAGTATGAAGTTGGCAAAACAAACCCCAAAAGCAAAACTTTTTTTTTATTATTATCATATTTAATATTATGCAGCAGGTGGAGTACAGGATAAAAGGTAAAGCTTGATCAGGGTATGGAAATTTACATAGCGTATTCAAATTGTAAGTAAGAAATCCAAGATCACTTGATCATTTGGCAGACGTGATGGTGTTCCGTTTGATAATGGTCATTATCATAAAACGTAGCAGTCATTAGGCTTGATTTCAGATAATGGTCAGTGTGGAAGCCATTTTACGCAGAGAAAGGCCTTCCCCCATTAAAGACATATTAAGTGAATTAACTTACATCATGAATAGGGAACCACTGTGTGGAATTGCCTGGATGATAATGTGCTTATAATGTGAAGTGATTTCTCCCGACTGCAGACGATTTAGCTTGTTGACATTCATAACAATTTGTCTTTGCCCTGCACTACTTGCTGGTCATTATTTTACAAAATTAAATATATTGTTGTGCTGAATTTGGCTATATAGGAGATGTATAATTTGATATGATCAATTGTGTTCATTCTATTTGAGTTCTAATATAAACACACACACACACACACACACACACACACACAATATATATATATATATATATATATATATATATATATACACACACACACACACACACACACACACACACACACACACACACACACACACACACACACACACACACACACACCTCTAATACAGCAATTCAAAAATTCATCTCATTTACTTTTCCTCTTGAAAAGAGTCACTGAGAACCCAGGGAGACCACCTTCAGACATGACATCCTTTGCTCTCTCGTGGTTAGAGCAGCGTCCTCCACAGAAGCTGCCTCTGACCCTCTGGCACTTCTGGGCCTCATCATTGCCGGTCCATTAGGGATGCTGGAGCAGGTCTCCAAACGGGCACGGCTGCACCACATTACTCCTACCCCTCACTGCTGGCATGTCCCCTAGTGGCCAGGTCATGTCATGGCATGGGTGCCCTGTGAGTGAGCTTGTACCAGGTCTGCCCTTGACATGCCCCCCTTCCCCTCCCCCTCCATGGAGAAGGGAGAGCAGACCATCCGGATGGGGCATTGGGGGTGCCAGCTGGTGCCAGCTGCGAGGGGAGATATCCAAGGTGGCGGACACCTGTCCTAACTTTCGCCCCCCAGCTCCCACAATGCATCTGGCGTGGCCCCGCAGACCCATCGTGGGGAAATGAGGCGCTAACCTTGAGGAGAAATGCTCCCAGCGTCGCATTAAGAGAGGCCCTAATTGCCGAGTGCTAGCACTGCCAAATGACATTAGGAAGTGCTGTCGTTTACTTTAACATAATGGCTCAGCGTGTTTTTTGGCTAAACTTCCTTTGCTTCTCTGAGGTGTTTCACCACAGTGGCCATTTTGGCCCTATCATGACCAATCAGTGGCAGACTTGAGAACAATTGCGATTCTTGAGGATAATAATTCTAAAGACATTTGAGAGTTTGGCATTTAATTACAAAATTAAGTCCTATAGTGGGGGAAAAAGACACTGGTAAAGGCAGCAACGGGTCCATAGTATGAACCTACCATACCATGTATATAGTTGCCATTCACGTTTGTACATTTACTAGGCAAGTTGGATGAATTCTAGTATTATCCATTCCCTTTCTAATCAGACCACGTACTTGTATGACTTTGTCATTTCACAAAAAATACTAATACAGTGCACTCAGTGTGATTAAATTAAACAAGCATCCTCATTACATTATGCATACTGTAATAAGAATAGCCCTGACCGGTCTGTAGCAGTACAGCAGGCTCCACCGAGAATGATCACATGTTTCGCTTCTGCACTACATTTTTGGGGCGCTCATTAGTAGAACAAAAATCACCTTTGATTTAATGAAAGGTCCTCATTTGCTTACTGGCTCCCCTCACTTACGGGCACATGGCTAAATTAAGCCCCCCCCCCCCACGCCATCTTCGCCTTCGTACGAAGGAGACACTGTCCCCTCTCCTGCAGCATAATGCTGTGATGATTCTATGATCTGGTGTTTCAAGTCTGCGGGAGTGTCAGAAATCCACTGCAAGGTGCTTCTAATTGCAGATACACCTCAGCACTTGAAAGTAATGACTCAGCACTTGAAAGTAATGAATGTGAGCACGGTGAAACCTCCAAGGATCAAACGCTAGTAATACATCATCAGTTCTGAAAAGGGTAATTCGTTTCCCTTCGCCAAGCAAAATATTAGAAGTTCAGATGGGGGGGGGGGGTTATTATTAATTTATTCTTCCCCCAATACATGATTTTGTAATTGAAGTGCTATGAATAAAGTTACCCATATATCTTAGTGAGCCACTATGCATCCGTTGACTAGACATGGGATTTGAATGTGTAAATATTGTCTGTAGAGAGTAGCAACAAGGATAATTCTTCTTCAAACAGACTTTGGTGATATGTTTGATTGGATTTTGAGCCATGTATTTCCCAAGACCATAACAAATCATACTTTATTGTGTCTCATCTTAGATCTACAGTATTATTTACTGTACCTCTAGCAAGCTTAATGCCACGACTTTGTTTGAAGCTTTGTTCAGACAAACGGTCATATCATTGGCAGGTTGTCATTTGTAATTGCTTTGGAGTGTGCACTTGAAGAAACTTTATTAAGGGCTACAAGCCAGCACTTTGGATGAACCTGTTTTGTAGTGCAATTTCACACACACCACGGTAGAGTCTAAGCATATAATCTAAATGTTATTTCAAAATACTGCTTCACCTGACCCCTCCACAGAGCTTCACCTCCAGCCACCATGAGGTAATCGTACCATAGGGATCCAGTCTAAACAAGTCCGACAATTTACTAGAAGATGGCCTCTTACAGCTGGCCGACCCATGTGGCCACCAAGCTGTTGACCCCAGGAACACAGGGGTAAGAAGTTCAAAGCCCAGCTGTCCGTGCATGATCTTTTCGTCCAGGCTACAGTCGCGCTGCAGGGCCACTTCCCTCACTGCCTGGAGTCTGGAGGTCCCTCAAACAAAATCAGGATATGCTATGTTCCTTAAATGGTGCTCTAAATTGCTGAGGTGCAGTTGAGTGGGGCGATGTTTGTGTGTTCGTGGGAAGTAATTTACAGCTCTGTGTTGAACACTACCAACCTTGCCCAGGGACTGGTGTTGTGACTGCACGTGGCATCTGCCCCAGCGGCCACCAAGGAGCGAGCTTAACAATGTGCCATTCATGGGCCAAATGATGTCCAACTGTGAAGAAGAGCTTAGACAGGAAGGTTAGCCGAAGGGCAAAGATGGAGATAGGAGCACTCAATAGCCTTTATAAGAACATTTTAAAATGAAAAGAAATAGCATAAGAGAAATACAGGTAAAAATAGGTTTACTATGCGCATTTTGGAAAAATCACAGCAAAATGATACCGCGTCATTGCATGTCATATATGCTTACAAGTCATATTAGTTGTACAGTCACTATGTTGCTCACATAATCTATCCTTTGTTATTTCATTGGAGAGACACATCAGAGCTGTGGGCAGCAGTTATAGTTGGGCCTCAGCGACCTGTCATCGGTACAGCTAGGAGGTGGCTAACCCCTGGGGGAGGACAGAAAGTGCTGGGGGGTCTGAGGTGTAAAAACCCAGGAATTTCAGGGGCTGATAAATGAGGCTCTTCCTAACTGCATATGGTATGTGTTTTAAACTGACTCCCCCTTGGCCCTCCTTGTAGCCAGCCATCCTTCATGAAGAGTTGAGGGGCCTGCTGCTGTACATGGGGGCCCTGTTTTGTTGCCAAGATAGGCTCCCTGCATAGGCTACATATGGGGCTATATGATGTCTGGCTTGTCCATCCTGCTTGGGCTGTTTCATTGGACCATTGTTCGTTTACTTTGTTTTCATTTACATCATTCTTTTTTTTGGTAAGGTGTTAGTTGCACAAAGATTTTGGCTTGTAATTCAGGATATGTATCTGCTACCTCAGGATTACTGAAGGGAAGAATTCAATATTTTTAAATGCAATTCCACAAAAGGCACAGAATTGTAGCTGCATCCTCATGTAATCCTGGATTAGAAAATCAAAAATATACTGCGTTGCTTAAAATGTACTTTAAGGCACATCCTAATAGTGCCTTTTCTATAAAAAATACCAAAATTATTTCATGTCCAAATATTTTGGCTATAACTCTTCATTGTGTTGAGGCAAATACAGTAAAGAACACAGACATCAACACTGTATCTCAACAAAACCAACAGAAAATTTTAACATGTGACAATAACGTGACCTTTTTGGTGCAATGAGCACTTAGTATTGGTCATTTCCACACATTATAGCATGCTATCAGCCATGGTGGTTGCTCGCTGTCCTGCTCAGTAGTCTTTTAACCAGCCAGCCGGACATATATGCCCCCCGGTTATTCCACCGGACCTTTACCTCCTCTCTTATAATAGCACCCCCAACCTCTCACTCTTTCCAATGTATTCTACTCATTGTTTACTGTACATGCGGGTCTAGAGTAATAATAAATAAGGAGCGTGTGTGCCGTGCCAACATGATTGATTACGACAGGGAGGCAAGGTCAGGATAGAGGAACAGGCTAGGGCTGTCCGACTCATTGAGTTAACACTGTATCCGTATTGTATGAATGTCACCAGCGATCCTGTGATTTATTACTACAGCCACTGCTCAATTCTCTTTTTCAACCCCCCCCCCACTTTTTTTTTCTTTTTGGTACCTGACCGAGATACAGGATATGAACAGGACTGCCGACAGAATTCAGTCTGTCAGTGAGCATTGTGCATATTGTGCATTTGTTTTTCAATATTTCATTTTTGAATATTTGAATAAAGTATATTCTGGTAGAAGTACAATTAAATTGCAATCTTGTATATCTATCTGTATATCATCTCTACTGAAACAAAAATATATGTATATATAAGTTAATGTATATATAACTATATATATACTATGTGTATATATGTATACACACATAGTATATATATATATAAATAACCCTCTTTTTACATACCCATCTTACTAGCTATTATGTGTAATCATAAGATCACATACTTAAATATATGTATTTAAATATATTAAGTATATATATATAAATCATATTCTATAATTTGTGCTATTCTAATCTAAATCACTCAGTCATCTTTTTTTTTCATTGCAATTGGTTGCTCCCTCAGCAGAAAAATTCCTCTCATGTTCAGTTGTTATTAACAAGATCATAACAAAACACACACACACACACACACACACACACACACACACACACACACACACGCGTGCACGCACACACACACACACACACACACACACACACACAATCTTTACGATAACAAGAGAAATCTGGGCACTCTGACTGACCTGTTTGTTTCCTTGAATATCTTTGCAGGGGGAAAAAAAGCATTGTCACTTTCAACAATATTTACTCAACTATTCTTTCTTTTCAGAGGATGTAACCTTTCGTCTTGGGCTGAATACACAATGCCCCTCTGGACCTCTGGACTGCTCACTCTTTAGTGCATGTCAAGAAGACACCAGTCTGGACTATTTCCTCGGGGAGGTGGGTAAGCATGCGCCACGCTCTGTCAGTTAGCGTAAAATGTTTCAGACTGAAGATGGATGGAGACGACGTGTCACTGTGGCTCAACCGGGCTTTCACTGCTGCCATGGCCATGTCCTGGTCACATCAACCCAAGCGACCAAATCGCTAGGACCTGTCCTTCCTTTTGAGTTAGCATATACACTACATGACAGAGATGGTGGCCTTCGCTCACTCGGGGCAGGGGGAAAAAGTTCTTTTGGTTGGTCCTCCAGATGAAACAAAACGACTTCGTCTCCACATACTTTCCATATAGTTTCCTGTGTGAATAGATAAAGTGAATAGCAGACAGTAACTGTCTTTAATATTGTATAATTTAAGTGGATGGGATTTCAGTTAGCCGCGATATCACTAAGGTTTGAGCGCTGTGTGATTTTCAGCAGTAGACTATTA
>NC_079223.1:25122152-25137152 GCF_029633865.1 Lampris incognitus | reverse complement strand
TCAGTGTTCCGCTCAATGAAAAGTCTTCACCCATTTCCAGGGCCGCCCATAATGGGGGAAAAAGGGGAAAGCTTTCTGGGGCCCAGTGGCTGAGGGGGGGGGGGGGCATGGAGGCCAGCAATAATCATGTCCATCATGATAACTGCAGTACTTGCCATTGAGTATGAACTGGCTAAACAGATGGACTTTAAAGACATTACAAAGGATTTTGCATCCAGTAAGAAAATGAAGATGGCTGTATAAGACACAATGATGAAGCCATAAGGTAAGAAATTGCATTTTTTACCAAGAAATGTGTGGTGTAAGCGTAGCAGATCTTTGTTGACCTTGGTGTGTTTAAGTGTGTCAAAGAGTTCTATTATGGTGTGTGTGTGTGTGTGTGTGCGTGCGCGCACGTGTTTTGTGTATGTGTGCGCCTATATAGCCTCCGTTACAAAGTCTTTCTCAGTTTACATGTATGTGTTTAGTAGGTGAGAGTATGCGCATGCGTTAATATGAGTAAAGGAGATGGGGGTGGGGGCAGTGGGGGGGGGGGGGCATTCTCTGGACCTTCTTAGGAGCCCAGCCATTTCTGTATGTGGGCCTGCCCATTTCAACCAAGTGCTATCAGTTTCTATTCTAAACAATGTGAATGAAAGAGAACATAGCTATGCTGTTGCTCTGACACCAGTTTCTTTATTTTGGATGGAAAGAATATTGTTTGTTTGTTCAACGATGTCGCTGCAATAGAATGTTTGTTGTGACAGCTTAAGGGGAAAAAAAGATAAATCATTACTGACATGGGTATTCTTAAAAGACAGCAGTTTGACCTTATTTCAAAACAGCTTCAAACACAATGAAGTGAAAAGCCACATTTTACATTTATTTTTTGGAATCAGATAGATCAATGTTTGAATCAATGTTGTAATTGTGCCATTGATGCAAAAGAAAAACACATAACTGAGTCAGTTATACAGAAATAATAAACAGTGTCTGCCTTGCTCATGAGAAATCCTCCAGGAATCTCACCAATGTTATTATCTTAACTCGCAAATCGTAGCTTTTTAGTGGTTCAACGTAATCCCAATTTTTTCTGTTGTTATTTTTCCTTCCTTTTTCAAACCTGTTCAATACTTTGTATGGCTTGTCTTGTGTTCCCCATGTGAACACAGCCATATCAGTCCTTGTAATCACCTGGACCGTACAGAGCACTAAATAGGCCTATTTCTAATTCATTACCTCTTCTCAAACACATTTATGATAGATATTCTAGCATCTCAATTCCTGTATTGAGCATTTTAAGTTGCATCTTAGTAGGCCCTTTTTTTCCTTTTGGCATCCTTAAAACAAACAAATGAAGAAAAAACAAGTAAGAATATTTTTGGAAACATGTAAATTGTTAGTGATGTTCACTGTCTTTTCTTTACGGCTGAGCCGTTGGTCAGAGCCATTAGCTCATGTTGAAGAAGGGTTAAAGACATTTGCAAGGATTTGTTTCACTTCAGTACATCCCTTATTATCAACGTGATATTTAACAGTAGATATGTTAACAATTTCATTAAACTTTTATGCACTTTGGAAAAATATACCCGTAGTTTTACCTACTGATGTACAGTAGTGTTGACGATGTACATAACTTCACAAGGTACAGAATGATCTAAAAGAGGAATTTACAGAAACATGTATTTACTTATTACTAGACTGAATGGAAATTACTATCAGTTTATTGGATTGTCTGTTTTAGGATTTCTTGATTTCTTATAACTCATATTTTTCTCATGTAAGTCATTAGAATCACAAACACTTTTTTTTTTTACATTACGGCTAGCTGCTAGCACGAGTTTAGTTGAAGCTCAATGAATTCTACCATTTCTAGATGCTCTGTGATTCAGATGAGACTTTTGCGTGGAATGATTTGTCAAATTGCTAAATTGATTTTAATATAAACATTATTAAGAGATATTCTAGACATGCCCATCTGTAATGAATGCATTGCCGATTTGATTTATACATCTTTGTAAGAAAATGTTTGAAATAAAAAAGTGTAAAAAAAATATAAAAAATGTAAACACCTTTGTTTACATTTTATATACAGAAAAAAAAAGTTAAAAAAAGAAGTAAAACTGACCCGACAGATGTTTGATGGGGTATCACATACTTAGTGATTAATGTGTTGAAGGACACATACTTTGCATAATGGGGGATACAGACCCATAGCACCTCCCTGTGGTACTGCCAGTCTTAGTGTACTCCTGCTTATACTTATGTCTTACAAACCATTAAAGCTCATCACGCTATCCATTTCTAGAAGGAGAAAATGTACTTTTGCATTTTTTCAGACTCTACTCTGAAACTGCCGGCCAGGGTTATGCTATTACAAAACATTAGAAACAAGGGGTCTCTTTTAGCAAACGCATCATGTTATAATCTAACAAGGTCCTTCATTGAGTTTGGGCTGCTCTCGAGAACCGCTGCCATCGTTGTAATGTTGTTATGGTAACAGCTCGAGTGAAGTCACCAAATCTTATTGTAAAATCTTCTACAATATCATAATAACACTTGGAAGCGGGGGCAGCAGAGTTTGACAATAATATATCTGTGGAAATCTTTCCCCCTCTTTCCAGATCCTCGGTGAGAGGCACATCAGAGAAGACATTTGCGCTTTATGAAGTGCATTCATTTGGCCATTTGCCATGTTTCCTCACCAGAGGACTGCTATGATGAATGAGAGGAGAGGAGAAGCAGATTTTCTCTCCCACCTCTCGGCTCTCCCCTGTGATTACTAATACAGAACCCTGCAACCTCCCACACTATATGAAAACTGTAGGCTTGCTCTCATATCCAGGGTAATCCTCAATTTCCCAGAATCATTAAACTGAGACTAGCATCTCTGATGGCTGGAGATACTTGACATATTATGATTATTATCATATGAATACCTTGTTGTTACCTAGGAAGTGGAGAGGTTGCCTTAAATCGATGTGGAAGACTGGCATAATAGCCTTTCTAGACTCTTGCATTTGAGAATAAAAGCCGCTTTTTATATGTACAAGATAAATCACTATGAATACGACGCCTGTGCTATTGCCAGAATGGACAAAACAACATCAAGTTGGTATTGGATGCAAAAACTTGCTAACGCTGGCATAACTTTAAAGCTTGGAGACAAAGTTTCAAGCACCACTGCACTCAATGTTGGGGATTTAATTTTATTGTTATTGGATCCGCCAAACGTCATGGTTTGTTTCATAGCCCTGTTCATTCAACCAACTGGAATCGAACCCATGTCTTTGACCACAACAGTCCGGAGGTGGATTCTCCCTGACTAGTTAACTTACCACAGGCATGTATTTTGGAAACACTAAAACTTTCAAATGCATCATTTACCGTACGTATTAACTCACATTTCTGATTATAAATGCCAGCCTTAGGTGAGAGAGAGAGAGATGAAACCTATAGAGTTGAAGTGCTGATTCCAGATAATTTAAGTGGGCTTCTTGCTGTGTTTGGGGGCAATCTACTGCTGTGGAGGGTGGACTGGGGAAATATATGTGGGAGAAAAATGTATGTTCAGCGGATCAGCTCCAAATCAAATACATTATCTTTTGGTATAGCCTCCCCTTCATAGCCTCGATCACTAGTTCACGGTGCATAATTCCCTGACATGTTCGCCACATAGACACCAGGCAGAACATCCTCCTTCTGGTCCTCCGCAGGCAAGGATAAGTAGCAGACACAGTGGATCTCCTCAAAAAATGGAGCACAGTTTAGTGATCGAACAGGAAGATTCAGAACACGTAGATATGTTAGAATCAAAACTCTCTTTTCACGAGAGTTGTGTGTTGAGCTTCACTTTGTTACAAGTTGGTACACAATGTACAGAGTGGATGGAGCAAGTGGCCAAATCAGACTTTTTAGCCAGTTAATGACCGGAAATTTTCACGTGCATTCAAGAACTGAAGCTGAAGAGGAAAGGCGCATAACCTCCGAGGGTTAGATTAGCACACCTCTCCTCTGTCTTCGGCTCGGGTTCTAGTGACAATTTTGGAGGATAGGTCAGATGAAAGACAGCTGAAGGAAAGCAGGATCAAAAGCCACATGCTTTCCTGTATCCCTGCTTGTTCTAAGGGGCATACATAGTGCATTGGATTCATATCAAGGTCTTTGTACAGGCAGAGTCTGCCAACATGCAGTGGCCTTATTATTCTTTACTTCAATAACAAATCCACGTCTTCCCCCTCTCCCCATCAAAGGCAGAGAGCTCTCTAGAAGTGAAAATACACATCATCTATGAGTCATTCGTCTTCCTTGAAATTTAAATAACTCCTTTGAACATTGTCTTTGGTAAGTTGTGGCCAAATATGTAATTCAGCATACACACTGTGGTGTATAACATTTGTCTGAGACAATTCAGTGACTGCCAGGCTCCCCTTCATCATAAACACAGTGGAAAAATTGTGGCTGACTTTTCTCACAGTGAAACTACACCACATAAGTTTTCATACCTTTCAATCGACTCCCATTCACAACTCGGTAATGACATTCACTCCCCTGCCCTGAGTGACAATAACTAAGTTGTCCACATCCATTCTGTGCAGTTATCCGCCCGTAGCCTATAAAACAGAAATAACGTCGAGGTTTACTCACAGTGAGGGGTGACTCTCAGACTGGACCTGGGCAGCCATTTGAAGTGACAGGGCCGCCCATCATGCGCCTCTAACGGGGTCAGGGGGCCTTATGGGGACTTGATCCAGAGCGAGGCCAAGGGGACCGGGCCTTTAGAGAGGATGGATGGAGCCCTGGAAAGAAGGAAGGACAGGCTGATTACATCATTTTTCAGACCCACCAAAAGGGCCTGTAAGGACCTCTGGGCAGCTGGATTGACAGTTTGCCTCTGTGCTAATACATTTTGGAGTGATTTGTCAAAATGAAGAAATTGTGCTTGCTGACCCATCTCGCTCGGCCGTGAGTGACTCAATTGGCGAGTCTTGTCGAGAGGAGCAAAATATTACCGGTATTTACAGCAGCTCGTGCTGCATCTATTAGAGCCAACGTCATAACAAAGCATTCCTCAACATGAAATACTCCTTGAAACATCTTTTGTTGCTTTTTCTAACCCAAAATATCTTTCAACCTAACATAAAGACATTAAGAGAAATTCTTCAGACTGAGGATCAGTCTTAATCACCCTCTTGTACACCGGGCGGCATTTCTTTCCATTTGGAGGGAAATGTTTTGTTTTTGTGCATTTCCTGAATATCAACAAATATTCCCTGAAGGCACGCTGCAGCGCCATGTTGCGCCACCTGTTTTCAAGGCAAAGCTACTCCCAAGGGCCTCTCAACAAATCATCTTCTCTGTTTCTCCTGCGGGGAAAGAGACACCATCACTCCGGGGTTTTGGGTGTCATAATATGTTGAAAGATGCAATAGCAAATTCGAAATTTCTCTTTCCTAACAGGTAAAATGAGAAGAAGAGGAGGAAGAGGAAGAAGATGAAGAAGAAGAGGAGAAAAAAAGCATGTGATTGTGAAATAACGAAGTTTGGAAATTTGAAGCAGGACATTTTCCTTCAAGAAATCCATCAGCATGAAATGCTGCAGAAATTAGGGTACCTGGAGTCTGGTTGATTCACATTTGTTCTCTGGTGTTTAGCAATGAATATTAATTTCTTCACTTTCCCACTTCCTTCGCTGTACTGAAAGAAGAAGAAGAAGAAGGAGAAGAAGAACCTAAACCCTGAAATTACTTCTGTCTCTTTGTTTCAGCATTGGAGGCGTAATGACTGACCTGGATTCCAACCACTGTTTAAATCACCATACCCCTCCAAGGTTATTGGCCAAAATCCAAAGGCTGTTCTGGGATTCTACTTTATCAGCAGCAGAGGCAGAGCAGCATGCAGAGTTAATAATAATTTGGTCTGTGTTTTACAGATGTTACACAATGGACACAGTGTAAACCTCTTACGACACCGGGGCATTGGAGCTTCCCATTCTCAAAACCTGTCTCTGGCGTTTGTCTGTCAGTCGACGACAGGCAAACGCCAGGAAGGTATCACAGAAAAGGAGTAGGGCAAGACGAGACAATTGCCGGTCATCTATAATGCAAACCGCATGTTACATTGTGTTCTCGTGGTAGTGTGTTCAGGAGACATAAACTGTGATGAACGGCTCCTTTAACGCTGCTGCTTTGGAAGATCGTACAGTTTTTTTATTGCAGACCCCTCAGATGGAGTGGTGTGAGAAATGGAGGAAGGACAGTAGCAAGTGGGCGCTGCCACGTCGAACATCTGCTTTCTCTATTGGAGGCGGAGGTAGAAGCTAGACATAAGTAAAGGTTAACGCACTGCTCCTTGTTAAAATCACAGTGTTATTCTAAGATTGTACATTGCACATATGGCAATCTAGATTAAGGCAACTATAGGACAGCTAGCCTCATCCTGTCAACAAACAAGAAACTGAAATTCTGAAGTTTCTTGCATTTTCCTTGGAAAACAAAGGGAGTTTACTTATTTACTGCTCGACTCTGAACACTTCTAATGATGAAACTGACGTCTGTCAACAATGCCTTATTTTTTTGAGGAATAATGAATATATTTACAGTGTAATTCAGAACTCCAGTTGCCTCTTGACAATTGAGCTTCCTCTTCATGCACCTCTGTATCTTATTCAAAGCAGAACCTCACCAAAGGAAAATCTTCTATTATCCAGCCTAACACTAAAGCCTGAGGAGAAACACTGGGTAAAACAGAGACTTAATATTTCATATTGGTTAGATTATTCATCCACACAAAGACGTTTCACCCCCCCCACCCCACCCCCACCCATCACACTGCAACGTCCTCATTAAAAATGGGACACTGCAACGTTGAAACTTTTTAAAAATTCAAATATTTTCCTTCAATCTTTAAAGAGCTTATATCTAATGAACTAAGATTTAATTTGGTATGGCTTAACATCCATTTGCACTGTTCATAATTAGGAATGCAGACCCTGGTATTAAAATGAAGGGGCAAAGCCCTCACTAAGTTCCCAAGTGAAACAAGAATTGGTTCCACTTTAAGTATTAATTGATTGGCTTTGCAGTATCCCTTACAGGAGAACAGTGTACACATTTGCACTCACACACACGGACACACGCACGCACATGCATGCATGAATACACACTCACACACACACACACACACACACACACACACACACACACACACACACACACACACACACACACACACACACACACACACACATACGCGGGCATGTGCGCGCGCACACAATTTACAGAGTACTCATTTCTCATCAATCTGGTGCTGCTTCATTTGCCTGTCTCTCAGCCCCCTTGAGACGGACAACCTATCTGCTGGCGGAGCTTAGCATTTGATCGTGAGTGTCAATATCAAACTGCAAAGCAAGATTACACATTGCTGTCGTCAATAGGCATAATGGTTTTACATGTGTTAAGGTTAACTCAGCCATTTAATGTGCGTAGTACCTCAGAGATAATCACTCAAAAAGGACTTGAAAATGTCATGCAAACCTCAACAGACCTGGGCTTCTACAATGATCACACAGTATACTCGGAGGGTCTTGTTGCATTTTTCTCTTTTCTAAGATTTGACAGCTTATGACTATGGAGTAGACAATTTCTGCTGTATGAAACTAGTCTTCAAGGTATTTGATTCAAATTTCTTACAAGGAATATTTTCTGTGATGTATGATCAGACTGTCTGCAGAGTCACCAGAGATACTATTATTGATCATACCTAATGTGAACACTTGTTTGGCAAGGATGGGTTTTAGCCATGCACACAGAGTATTTGTTGTGGATCATTCTAGTCCACACCAAAACTTGTTTCAGACCACTTGAGGGCCAAATAATACTGTTTTCATACCAACCTCTAAACATAAGTGTAAATATTGCGTATGTGTTCTTTTGCCATTTTTTGTTGTTGTTGCCTATATGTAAGAGGGACTCCATGTGAACTTGTGTACACAAGCGTGTGTGTACGTGTTTATGCATGTGTGTGATTATGAGTGCCCCGGAGTTCTCCCATGCATGCACCTGTGTGGCTACGCATCAGTGCGCAGAAGTGGTTTGCATTTATTTTCACCAAAAAAAGAAAAAAAGAAATAACTCAACATCTCTCACTGTAAACCTCTGCTGGTGCGAGTGACAGCTAAAAATCCCCTACAATGCTGTGAATTACGAGCCGCTCTATTAGACACATGATCACATGATGTGGGATTAGCCGGAGTGGAGTCTTCAAAGCTGCTATTACAACTCCTGAGATGTGATACAGGCTCCCCCACTGCTCTCTGCAGGGGCATGTGTCTCTTCCTCAGAGAATTACCTGACACCGTCGTGTCTGCGCTCTGGGAGACAAGTGCTGTGGCTCAGAGAGGAACAGCCAACATCAGTCGGAAACGTTCCCTCCATGCTGCGCTGAGCCAACAAACCCTGCATTTAATCCCATGTGTGAGCCGCCATGATGGCTACATGAGTTGACATCACAGAAAAGGAGTTAGGATGCTAAGGCTGGTACGATAAACGATAAAGTGGATTACTGATGAGGAAATGCCATTATGCTCGAATAGGCCAGACCAGAGATATTAATAATGGTGGTTTGGTACTGGGTTTGCTTAGTGACATTAAGGATAACAGTGACAGCTGATTGACAGCTGATTAAAAGTAACGGTAAATTGTATGTGCAAAGTTTGATTGCAACATAGCATTGTACAAATTGCAAGCATTACTCCAATACTGGAGCTGTATATCTAATGTGCCGTGGAAGAAAAAAAAAAGAGCACAATATTAATCGCTCAAAATTATTAATAACATGCAATGATGTACCATTCATAATCAAATGCATCTGGGTTTAGAGCTGGCTAAACTATTTGTAGAGGCGGGCTTGTTTGATTGCTCTGAATTTAAGAATTGTATCTTGAACAGTTGAAAAGTACCATGTACGCTATATTGCAACAAGGAACAAAAACATCTGAAATAAAAGTGGGGGAGGGGACACACACAATTTTCCACCATCAAAAAAGTGGTTGCATTCTGAACTTCAAGTTACCTTTTCTAAAGCTGAACACTGGGAATTTGGACCTCCCAGTGCAAACATTAACGGGCTGAAATGCAGCTCTGGATGTAACAAAGGAAACAATACCAGGGAAGAGAGCCAAGAAGGCAGAGCTGGCACGCCTGTTCCTGGGACCATGGGAATTTGGCTCCCAGAAATAATGGGGTTGAACAGGGCCCAGCACCACTGCTACTGTAGCTGGGAAAATGGTGCACCGCAAGCCAGGCTCCATCCAGGGAGACTTAAAACAGGGGAGGGAGGGGGGGAAAAAGAAATGAAATATACAGTATGGGTTGCACCTCACAGTGTGAAGTAAGATGAGTAAAATAATAGAGGAAAGGGAAGCTTGTCTTATGTTCGTCCCAAGCAGGTGATTGTAAATCAAAAACACTGCCCAGCTTAGTGGCTGGATGTGAGAAAACATAATTCACCACATGGACAAAGTGCTATCGGGACAGAACAGGTACCAAACAAATAAACAAATAAAAATAAATAAGTGCTAACACACAGCACATAAGGGGCGTCATGGTTATTATGGTGGAATGTGCAGTTGAAGGTTGGGGCAAACTAATATTGCAATGAATGTATGTGCATAATATTGGTGGTGTTAATGCTAGCAACCCCTCTCCAGCCTAATTAGGACAATAAAGGGTTATGGGCTAATGTATGACTGCCATGCCAAAGCTAATGAATGCCTAGTATACCTTGTTTCCTCCCTAGCGTCCTTGGACTGTCATCTCCAACCTTTTGATGTTGTATCTGATTATCCAGGCAGCGATTAATCATGATTAAGTAAGCACCAAGTCTCACCAAGATAGAAAGCAAATGGGAAAAAGGGTGGGTGGACAGTAGGAAAGTTGCCCAGGTTTCAGGCCTTAATTCTGGGCAGCGCTCTCTCCCTTCTCTGCCAACTGGACACTAGTAACGAGACAGCAAAGCAAAATTCATAACGCTTTTTTAAGCGTTGTAAAAGGGGAAGCTTCATTATCCGAGCCGCACTTTGTCCAAGCCATAGTGGAGACTTCCAAATAAACGCCTCTCGCCTTCTGTGGTAACCATCAACTTGGGTGCGTTTTAACGCACCCAGTGATATTTCACAAGCACTTTTTTGTTGTTGCATGTTTTGTTTATATACAGAAATTTCAATATACCTCTCCTCACTCCCCCTGTTCCTCTTCTCCAAAAACATTTTCCTGCTTTGATATCAGTTTGATGGAATATAAATGGGTTGGAGCAGACCTGAAGTAACCACCTATTGCCCCTCATGCATTTCTAATGTAACCTGCTCTGCCCATGCTCACAGAGTAGGGCTGGCTTCATTACTCTAAGGTGCTGAGTCTTTTGCCAGAACCCTGCCTTTTCAGCGAATAGATCACCCTAGTGACCGGGGTCTCTGATACAGTATGCACCACCTGAACACTGTGGCTGTTTGCCCAGGTGCCAAAATAATCAAGTTCAGCCCGCGTGGCAGGTTATGAAAGAATATTAACTGTGGGAATAACCCGGTGTGACATGCGTCGCCCGCATGCATGATCAAACGAGAGCCGTCTCGGAGAAGGAGTTTTCCAGGTAGGTCTACTGGCAGGGAAGTCCGGGCCTGTGATGACACCAACTCAATCACTGTTACTTTGAAGTCAGAGGGGTCAGTGTTGTAATGGGTTTGGACAAAGGTACACACTTTCCCTGAATCTCTTTCTTTCCTTTTTTTGCTTTCCGACTTTTTTTTTCTCCTGCTAATGCATTTAGCATTCTGTGACGCTAATGGATTTCCCAGTTTGGAAGGAGAGTGGAAGTTGATGTTGAGACGCAGTTAACGACGTATTGAAGAATGCAGAGCAGGAGTCTACTGTATCGCTACTGTCAATAATATAAATGTTTAAGTGGTCCGCTTGGAGTATAGGCAAGTAATACTTCCATTTCCACTGCCCCGCTGCTTCGTACCATGAAAAAGTATTCCTCCCGACGAGGTCTGATGTGAAGGAATTTGGTTTGAGTGCTTATTCTGAAAACCACACTACTATGTCATGGTTTCCCCGTGTCAGAGTTGGTTTCTGTTAAAAAAGACCTAAAATACAATTTAATTTACAGGATTTAACATTTCCTCCTTCGTGTTTTTCTTCTGTCGTGGATTTCCATCAATCTTTCTGTTTTCCTTCTAAAAAACAGTATTTCAAGCTAAAATTATGGTTAATGATGTGTGTTTAGGGTGCTACGAAGGAAAACAAAATAATCCCCGATGACTGCCCTTGCAACTTCACATTTCACTCAAAGCCCACCGCTAAAGTGGAAAACTTCCTAACCGCAAACATACAAATCGACCATCTCCCCCGAATCCCTCCTTATAGGTTTAAATCACATCTCAGAACCAATATGGAAATGTGGAAAATGAGGAAGCGTGAAGCTATGTATCCCGAACCATCAAACACAAACAGAAGTCGAGTAGATCGCTATATAATTGGTTGGTGTACACACACACACACACACACACACACACACACACACACACACACAGTCTCCCTCCTGTTCCAGCACTGTCCTCCAGCTCAGCGCAGGCTTTGAAATGTGGATTCAAAGCTAGCGGACTTCCCTGAATCAGTGAAAACCCTCAGGACATGGTTTGGCCTTTGCGGAGGTGGAAGCCAAATATGAGTCTGAGAAGATGAAGCACCCTGGCCTATCGTCTGTTCCTGGTAGGTGTTCACTCCCGATAAATATTTCATTTTGGTACAAAACAAATAACTTGACATAATTCCTCCCCCTCTCTTCCGAGTGGAATGACAGAGTGGCTGATTTACGCGTGGGGAGAGGTGTAAAAAAGCACGCAGGCATGTTGCCATGCTACATCCACCATCTAATGGATGCAACCCGAAGGGCGAACAACTGTTTTTCTTTTTTAGAAAGCTGCAGAGGAAAAGACTCTCGTGTTCTGATGCACCGTCGACTGTGATTTCTGAAGAGCTTCTCCAACACCACAATGGTTGGCTCGCTGCATCGTACCGTAGCGGATTTAATGAAACATGAGGCTGAACGTACAACAGGCTTAGCGTGTTTAGGTGAGCGAGGATCTGTGGCAGAAAACAGCATTTTCAAAGCAAGCATGCTGCCCAGTGACTGCCTGTGCAAATTGCTGCACTAAGTTGTTAAATACTTCTGTAGAGGCCTGCTTAGAAAGTTTCTTCTTAGTCGAGGGACAACAGGGGCTCGATAGCCTGACCCTTGCCACAGACACATTTAAGTCATTAGAGGACAACCGACTTAAACTTTAAATCCACTGTGAAAGTACATTATCCAGTTAACTATTTTCTCGTTCTTTCTTCATGAATGCTTGAGGCAGTCTATGCTTTGTTGCATTTGTCAATCACTGTAATTTGGGCTCCGTTTCCAAAAATAATTATCAGGTGAGTGGCAGCCCTTTGCCTGGAGTGCCAACTTGGAAGCGACATGCCCAAGAGTATTAATTATGCCGCTCAAAATATGAAGTCTTTTAATAGAGAGCCTGACGTGACATCATTGTTTAGAGTCTTTCTTCCCCTACAAACATGACAATCACAGCTGTCCCCCTGGTCATCAGCAAAGATGAGCAGGAATTGTCAGAGGAAGTTATTAGCAAGCTGTGTACCATGTGATAAAGTCAGTCAGACTCTCACTGGTACCGTGTCTGTTGATTCGCATGGAGTGGAAGCGGAGAGTGCAAGAGGAATAAGTCAACAACTTCAGTGCTGGAATGAGATGAGAGATGGAGGCTTGGAGAGAAGGAGCGAAAAAGAGAAATTGAGACAGAGAAAGAAAGAAAGAAAGAAAGAAAGAAAGAAAGAAAGAAAGAAAGAGAGCAACGACTGAGGTGAGCTAGCAAGGCACCCCGATTTGAGCAAAAAGCCCCGAGTCTTTCAAATCCACGCACTAAAATTAATTGCCAAATATCACTGTTGACACTGTACTCAGAGGAGCATCCAGTAGTTTCATCGTCTCCATCTTACTCTTATAGCCCCATCTCCACATTGCTCCATCCCTGGCCCCCCATCTCACTCTCTCTCTCTCTCTCTCTCTCTCTCTCTCTCTTCTCTCTCTCTCTTCTCTCTCTCTCTATCTCTCTCTCTCTCTCTCTCTCTCTCTCTCTCTCTCTCTCTCTCTCTCTCTCTCTCTCTCTCTCTCTCTCTCCTCTCTCTCTCTCTCTCTCGATCTCTCTCTTCTCTCTCCTCTCTCTCTCTCCTCTCTCTCTCTCTCTCTCTCTCTCTCTCTCACCCCCTCTCCCTCCCATTCTGCCAGTCAAGTGTTCACAAACAGTACTGCGCTGTAGTTGTTGGTTCTCATTCAGTGGTTGCTTCTGTGAAACCCTAAGAGGGGGAGACAGCTTCCAGGTCTCATTAGCATCCAGTAGCGGCTAATGCTGCCTCCCTATTACTGTCTGAGGAGCTGAAATCAGTTGGAGATGAGCACAGCCCAAGGGGCTTAGGGTTGCCAGTTTAATTAGTGCCTGATAATTTCAATAATGAGTGACAATTCATTGGGGCTTTTTAGGCTGGCCACTGTTTGAGCGCAAATCGATAATCCTCTGTTTCTTCCCCCACTCTCACGAGCAGATAAAGGGCGAGGGGCGAGGGTGGAGGTGGTGATGTTGGGGGGGGGTGGTTCTATCACCTTTGCAGGAATTAAATGAAAAGAATCAACTTGGAGAATGTCCCTTTGAAACCCAGAAGGGGAAGCCTCTGTGATTTGATTTGATGTTATTGGATTGAGCAGGTGGGTCTTTAGTTGTTGTAGAGGGGTCCAGAGGTGAAAACAATTTGCCTGGAGTGATATGGGTAAGTGAGTGGAGGGTGAGAGTGTTTACACTTGTTGTCGTCTGTCCATCCAAATGATGCTCGCAGGTTTAAAGCTGAGCAGAAAAAAATTAATACACAGGAGTTTGTAATTCAGCAAATGTTAGAAACGAGCACAAAGACAATCTAATTGTAACTTGTGAGTTGGAAATTGGAACCTCCATAATTTTCCAATATGATAATTCAACAGTTTAACATATACAAGCTGAATAATTAAATGATCAGGAATGGTAATTCTTCTATTGCCCTCAGGCTTGAAAATGTTTTTCTTTGCTTACTTAAAGAAGGTTCTTCAACCTTCTGGTAATTCAGGTGGCATGACATTAAGCAACACAGGCCTGTTGAGACGATGCAGAATTCCTCTCTTTTGTTCCTGTGAGCTGTTTCACAGCTCCACAAGAGGTCTGCCTTAAAACAGGAATGTAGAAGAATAGGTGAGGGTGAAAAAAGTTCAAACACACACTTCTCCTATTCACTGAACTAATTATGTGAGGTTGCATGCTGTTTTACTGTGTTATTGAAAATGAAGAATCAATTCAAGGTGTCACAGGTTGTGCATTAAAATACCAATTACCATATAACACCCAACCTCTACCTGACACTTGCATCATAATGATTCCTTTATGAGGAGGGAGAAGTGCATATAACCCTTTAATACAGATCCTCCATGTTGAAGAAATGTTTGATGCATGCAAAAATTAATTATCACCACAAATGCAGTGATAAAAAGAGAGCTGACGAAGTACACAACACTAGCAGATTGGCACATTACCTGCCAATTTGGAGTGTAGTACTTTCTGCCTCAGCCACCACATCAGTGATAATGGTGCAGCTTTATTGCCCATTGCAACGTGTCTGCATCTGACACAGTGAATGTTCCACAATATCCTTTATACAATACTGAGTCAGCACATGGGCTGCCTCTATATTGAGACCCCGCCATGCGGTGTGAAAGTGCAGTTAGAGCAAACACTCTGACATATTGTGAAGGACAGTAGCCTAATTATTCCCTGGCAGTGGCACAGAGCAGCCAGTCCCCTCAGATTGAGCTGAGCCACGGAGGTGAGAGTTTGATTCCTGAATGCCGGCTATGTTTTGAGTCAGGCACCAACATCATGTCCAC